>NC_030429.2:297500-360000 GCF_001660625.3 Ictalurus punctatus
CTTCGGGAAAAACTATCAGTGTTGATAGTTCCAGTAATCTGTGCCGATTAATCGGCAAAACCGTTAAGCGAGTCAGAAATGCGAGATGTACCACATTACAAATATTTGAGAAAAATACAGAGACACTTCAACAAAAAGAATCTTTTTCACCTGTTTTTAGGGGTTTATCAAGGATACACAGTTTCCTGTAACAATTACATGTATGCACAATAACATTTATTTGCTATTAAAGTGTTTACAATAATGTAACTGGATAGTCCACATCATGCATTGTGATAACCTATGCAGCCTATTTATATCCTTATACAACAATTTATTTAAAAAAATAATAAAAATCATCATACACTACATGTACACTGTTCAGAAAGAGGCTATATCATCAAAACCAGATATTGCAATCTCTCATCCTATATGTTCACAGTTTACTGTTTTGAGTCTTGAATCTTCTTTAAGGAACTTATCTGTACCATGGATGCCCAAGCCATTTTAGAAATAAGATTTGCCCATTGTTAAGAACATTAAAATGTTCCAGGTTGGAACATGTGGTCTTGCTATGATGTAAAAGAAAAAAGAAAAAAAAGAAATTAAGAATAATTTTTCAATATCAAAGCAATTCTCTGAAATAAACCGGTGTAAATGTTGCACTCACGCAATCTATTATTTATTTACACTATTGTTTCCCATCTGGACAAACTGGACCTGCTTTAAACTATACCTTATTTTAATTCGGTTAGTGTAATATAAATATAAATTTAAGGAATATAAACATGAGGAGTTTGGGCTCTCTGCAGATCCTGCAGTTTGCCAACTTCTTACCTGTAGCTGCTTGGGCTCTTCAGCAACCGGACGCACTGTAGGCCTCTCACGCAGCATTCTCTTCACACTGTGGCCCTAAAGGAAATTCAAGACAACCGGGTGATTCCCAACTTTCAAATAGAGTAGAATGTCTCCTTGACTCCTTCCTTCAGTCCTTCAGCCTGTCAGGACGTCTCTCAACATTATCGATGTATCAACTGTTTAAATGCCCTCAGAAGAACTGAGCGCATACGCATGTGCTTCCTACTCCTAACTGCTAATTATTCCAGTGGTCTAAACTCTCCACCTTCACATAAATATCCACAAAGAAATGAGGTAATAACAGCAAAGAAATTAACAATTATAATTTAAAATAATAGCTATAAAAGTAATAAAAATCATAATTAGCAATAAAAAAACAATAGTTAAAAATTAAAAATCCTTGGATCAGTTGAATTTTCATAAAGCCCATATTAAAAGTTGGGTGATGAAATAGAATCTAGAGGCAAAAACCTACAACTTTCTAAAATGTTTAACTTTCTAAGGCCATCACCTTTCAACTTTCAAGTGATGTACATGTCCAATGATGTTCAGACTGATGATGTTGAAAAGCAAGTAAGGCCATCTCATTTGGCATCAATGAGAAAAAAATGTCAAGGAAATAAAGTGAGGAAAAGCAATTGATTGCCTTCAGAACAGTACAGGTTTGGCCAGTGATTACTTTGTGGAGGAATGAGATACGCTACAAAAACTAGGTAATGCAGAAAACTCAACAAATACAGTATTTTGCTTTGTTAAAGCTGCAGTATCAAGTTCAAAACTGTCTCATTACCTTACCCTGATTTGCAATGGTAAGCTTACAATAAAGATTTATAATCTGAGCTGTCCGGTCGGATTTAGCAGGAAATTTGCGTGGCCTTTAATGTCACCCTGCCTTTGCGTGGTTAAGTCACGTCCATAAACAGAAAGAAGAGCAGGCTATTATCATGTGCATGGGTGCTGAGGATGGTAGAGTGTTTGTAGCTTGTCCTGAAAGAGTTGTCCTAAACGTATTTAGATGGGTGCTTTAATCTGGATATTCTAAACGCATCATCATCACCACAGACATCTGGGGAATCAGCTGTTATGAAAACCAAGAAAGCTCGAACTTCGGAGAGCCTGCAGTCAAAAAGGGAATGCACAGAGCCCGTGCTACAACGAGAGAAAATAAATATCGGCATGGCTTTTGAGAGGTGACAAAAACTCCAAGATCTGAAGGGATTGAAGACTGACACAGAGATGACTTTTTTCTGCAGGACACGTAAGACATTTCAGTGGCTCAATAGGGAGCTAGCTAACATTAGCGCACTTGTGAGCTTGATTCAGCTAGGTATCGAGTTTCCCAACTTCTAATCCAAGAAAACTGTATCTGCCCCACCTCTGTTTTCAAGTGTTGGATACAACACTTATATACACAATATACAAGCCATGGCGGTAGGGTAGGGACACACACACACACACACACACACACACTTGTGCAAGTATATATCATGGGACTACATGCGGGATCCTCCGATGCAGGGACCTGTATTTCTAAAAGGTTTAGGAGCAAACCAAAGACAGATTCAGGTTTCAGTTGAAGCTGTAAAAACGTCTGTCACTTCAAATTAAAGAAAAAACCTTAATAAAGCAATGTGACATTTTTACACATTCTGGGGACAATTTCTGGTAGACCAAACTTGTGAGGACGAGCAGACACACACTATTATTCTGGTATTAATAAAAATTGTAGGTACTTGTGAACAATCTGGGGACGGAGTTTACAAACAATTGGGAAGGCGCTATAATGCATATTTCCAAGATAATTGATTAAGTCACATGAATAACAACAGGCCTTTTATTTTTAATCTTAAACATTTTGCCATTTGCAATGCAGTATTTTTGCACGATAGTATTTTCAGGCAGTTACTAATTAACACTCAAAAGTTTGCCACAAATAAAATTTTAAAAAAGTAAAAAAAAAATACAATTGCACAATACAAATTTCCAGCCATAATCATAATAATAATAATAATAATAATAATAATAATAATAATAATAATCATAATAATAATAATAAACTAAAACTACCATTGATCTGTGCAAATAAAACCAAATGAAACCATTCACACTGTTTTCTGGGTTACATTTTCCTTTTAAGAGCAGGGATTCTATTCTTTACAAAGAACTTAACAGATAACCAATCCCTGCCTTTCAGTGCAACAGGCTCAGCTTTTACACAGGCCTCACAACTGTGCAAGTTTTGATGAACCTGTTCAGATGTTTTTCAACCGCTTTCACTTCACTGGACTCCCATTTCTTTTCTTTACCACCATTACACCTGAAGAAATGCAAGATAAAGTTAGTCAAAACATACAATGTCTTTCAATTTCATGAAAACAATCATGTTTGTTTATCAGACAACACCTTTGGGAACAGATGTGGTACTGGTTGGTTCTGTTGCTTGCTCAGATGAGGTTTCCTGGGCTTGCTCTGTAGATGGTTTCAGTTCTGCCTCAATATCTACTTAAACACAGAACAAGTGCACTCTTCTTGAATAAATCCTAAACGATTAAGGACACCTCATAATAATAATAATAATAATAATAATAATAATAATAATAATAATAATAATTATTATTATTATTATTATTATTATTATTATTAATATTATTATTATTAATAATAATAATAATAATAATAATAATAATAATAATAATAATAACTACAGGTTGTGCATTTTCTGAAGAATACAGCGATTGTGGAGCTTAAAATGTGGTCACTATGGTGTTGCTAGGTGGTTGTGGATACAATTATACAAGTTAAGATGCTATTTACCAAGTCATTAGGGATTACATAAAGGCCTAGCTAACCTTCCGTCTCCCATATACCATACTTGCTAGAAGTAATTTAGGTAGTGTAGAGGCTGGTCCCAAGAGAGAGAAACACAATTGGAGGGTCTAATACTGGCATAACACTATGTGAAATGGAGCTGTGGAAGAGCAACAGAGAAAGAAATAGCTTCGGTGCAGCAGTGTTAAGGAGTTAGAGGCAATGAGATTAGTATTCGTAGACTTACAGTGAAGGTGCATCATTACAGCCGCAAAAAAATTGGCATTAGTAAAAAAGTGCATAGCTGAGGTACAAGACTGTGGTCAGAGACATCCCTCAGCATCATTAATGGGGCACTAGAAAAGAAAACGTTGGAGTAATTTAGGATTAGCAGTAAAACAATGTAACTAAGGTGCAGTAATGCACTGGTGTCGCTGCTGAGTAGTTAAATGAGAGAGCATATTGCAGCAGTGCTGACATGGATCTGAAAATGAAAAACTTACAGCGCATAAAACCAGGAATATGACACGCATAACACAGACCAGTCACCACGTTGCAGTGAAGCAGTGGCTGAGAAGGTAGGAGAGAGGGCATCTTGCAACAGTATTGAGGCAGCCCTGGTAAAAGTACATGAAATTAAGTTTGGAAAATACATAGCACCGCTGGGGTGCAGCTCTGAGATGGATGGGTCAAACGAGCATAGTCTGCAAGAGAGAAGCTCAAGAGGTTAGCAAATGCATAGCCTGGTTGACGTGTGGCATCTCATAGCGTTGTAATGGCTGAAGTATATGAGGTAGGTGAGCAAAGTCCACATGAGAAAAGCAGAAGGTATTAGTACATGCACTGCAAGTTTAAGGAGCAGCACTGCATAAAGCTCATAACTGAGGTATATGAGAACAGAAAGCACTCCTTTGCCTACATTGGCAGAATACGTTGTGCAGACATAGCATTTACTGTTTGGAAATCGCATGAATTAAAGCAGTTTAATTACCTGGATGTGGGAAGCAGATTTCTGCTGTGAATGTTGGGTGCACTGGGTAACATCCGCAGAGGTACCACCTGACTCCAGAAGATTAGTGTTTGCGTCCATTCCACAAATTGTCACCTGAAACAATAAATTGTCACTGTTAAATATAAAAGTAGAGGGTAAATCCTGTTACACAAACAGCATGTAGCATGTGAGCAGTGCCATATAGTGACTGACTGGCACTGTTCTAAGCATCCCTAGACACTCTACATCCATCCCTACACACTCTACAAGCTCAGAATATCAGTTTATTCTTCAACCACAATGTTATTTAATGGAAGTGATGCTGTAAAATTACATATACATTCACTATATCAAGAATAAAGTAGGCACCAACGTGAGCGGCAGCTGGTCACAGCAGCTCCTGCAGCTTTTAACTATAACTAGTTTTTTTTTTTTTTTTTTTACCTCTTTCCGACTTTCTATCGTTCTGGTTTTATGCCAGACTTTTTATTTTACCTTGTGTATATTTGTGCCCAAATTTGTCATTTTAAACGTGTTTCTTGCCGTATTTTTGAAACCACCAATATTACTCAGACAATACTTGATTATTCGAGTATATGACGGACATATCCGACGGACATACCAGCGGAGCTACGGAGGCACAGGCAAGGGACGAGAGCAGGTGCGAAGGTTAGAGAGAAGCTGGAGAGAAAAAGGAGACTCAAACCTTGCCTTCCATAATTTGTTATGGGGAATGTAAGATCACTGTCCAACAAGTCAGACAATATTGCAGCACTGACAAGTAGCCAGCGCGAGTTCAGGGAGGCCAGTTTGTTGTGCTTCACGGAGACATGGCTAACAGGGAACATTCCTGATTCTTTGGTGGAGCTAACTGGCTTCACACTAATGCTGACAGAGAAAGACAGAGTGATCAGAAGAAGGGAGGAGGTATAGCTGTCTTTGTTAACTCAAAATGGTGCAATGCTAGACACATAACGGTGAAGGAGAGCATGTGTACGCCAGATATAGAGCTACTGGCTGTGTGACTGAGACCATACTATTTGCCCAGGGAGTTTTCTCACGCCATTATTGTGACTGCGTACATTCCACGATCGGCAGTAGTGGCATGTGCCTGTGACATCATCCACTCCACCACTGCAAAACTACAGACACAACACCCGAGAGCACTCATGATTATTAATGGGGACTTAAACCATGTCCACCTCTCTAAAACCCTTACAAACTTCACACAATATGTAAAATGCAAAACAAGAGAGAATAAAATCTTGCCCTCCCCCCTCTGGGCAGATCAGAGCACAACTCGATCTAATTTGCACGTGTGTACAAGCCTGTAGTCAAACAGCAGCCTGTCACCACCAAATTCATAAAGGTGTGGTCCAGTGAGGCCAAAAAGGCCCTGCGGGACTGCTTTGAGACCACAGACTGGCACCCGTTCCTTGAAGATCACGCAGAGGACATTGAGGGACTCTCCCAGTGTATTACGGATTTCATACGCTTCTGTGAGGATAGCATTGTACCCACAACGGAGGTCCGCTGTTTTTCAAACAGCAAGCCATGGATCAACAAGGACATTAAGCCCCCCCTAAACAGGAAAAACAGAGCATTAATGGCAGGAGACAATGAGGAGGTCAGGTCAGTCCAAAAGGAGCTAAGGAGGGAGCTGAGGAAAGCAAAAACCAGCTACCGGGAGAGGCTAGAGTGCAAGCGGGAAGATTACTGGGCTTAAAAATTCCAGACCAGCCATGGAGAGCAGCCTGGAACATGCAAATGATACTAAACCAGTTTTTCAACAGGTTTGACTCAGCCCCCACCCCTGAGAGCTCAAATGGACATTCAACGACCCCCTCCCCCTCCACCAGCCCATTAATAACATCAAGCCAGGTAGGACGGGAGCTATCCAAGCTCCGAATGAACAAATCTATGGGCCCAGACAACATCAACCCCAGGCTGCTCAAGGTGTGTGCCACACAGCTTGCATGTGTGTTTCTCTTCAAACTCTTCAATATTTCCGTAAGGCTGACCTGCTTGCAGAAAAGCTCTGGGACATGTGGGTAGACCACGACATGGTGGCCTGGATCATGGACCATCTCATCAGCAGACCACAGTACGTCCGACTGTAGGGCAGACTGTCAGATGTAGTGATGTGCAACACCGGCGCACCTCAAGGAATTGTGCTTTCACCCTTTCTATTCACCATTTACACCTCTGACTTTAGCTACAACTCTGGTACATGCCACCTCCAGAGATTCTCTGATGACTCCTCCATTGTGGGCTGCGTCATAGAAGGAGGAGTACAGAGGCGTAGTGGAGAGCTTTGTCAGATGGTCTGAGAATAATCACCTTCAGCAACGTCAACATCGGCAAGACCAAAGGACTGATAGTGGACTTCAGCCGAAACAGAAAGCCCCCCAACACCTATTACCATCCAGAAGGAGAAAATAGAGATGGTGGACTCGTACAAGTTCCTGGGAGTGCACATTAACAGCAAGCTGGACTGGTCGGAAAACACAGAAGCTCTCAACCGGAAGGGACAGAGCAGACTGTTCTTTCTAAGGAGGCTCAGGTTGTTTGATGTGAGCAGCAAACTACTGCAGATGTTCTATCAGTCTGTAGTAGCCAATGTCCTGTTCTTTGCTGTGACATGCTGGGGAGGTGGAATTAAGGCTGGGGAGCCTGACAAACTCAACAAGTTGGTGAAGTCATCCAGCTCGGTTGTTGGTCACAAACTGGACAATCTGGAGACAGTGGTGGAGAAGAGAATAAGAAACAAAATCAGGTCCATTTTGGGAAACCCCTCTCATCCACTGTATGCTGAGCTATGTCAGATGGAGCGCACCTTCAGCCACATGCTCATCCCCCCAGGTGCAAGAAGAAACACTTCAATGTTCCTTTGTGCCGACAGCCATCAGACTGTACAACACCTAGCCACCCCCTCCCTTGACCTTACTTTTGACTACACTACAAATACACTGCTACACTGTTGTAATATGGTACCATACTGTACTTTTTGCACTGCTCACACATCACAACAATGCTTCAAAGCTTTTGTTATATGTCTACTCTGATTATACCGTACAGCTTCAATATGTATATAGTATTGTACATATGCGATATGTACATGGGCTACTTGCATAGTGGGACTGTACATTGTTGCTTGCTGTATATACTGCTCATATGTATTTGTGTGTGTGTGTGTGTGTGTGTGTGTGTGTGTGTATGTATATATATATATATATATATATATATATATATATATATATATACATACAGTGAGGGAAAAAAGTATTTGCTGATTTTGTACGTTTGCCCACTGACAAAGAAATGATCATTCTATAATTTTAATGGTAGTTGTATTTGAACAGTGAGAGACAGAATAACAACAAGAAAATCCAGAAAAACGCATGTCAAAAATGTTATTAATTGATTTGCATTTTAATGAGGGAAATAAGTATTTGACCCCTCTGCAAAACATGACTTAGTACTTGGTGGAAAAACCCTTGTTGGCAATCACAGAGGTCAGACGTTTCTTCTTGTTGGCCACCAGGTTTGCACACATCTAAGGAGGGATTTTGTCCCACTCCTCTTTGCAGATCTTCTCCGTCATTAAGGTTTCGAGGCTGACGTTTGGCAACTCGAACCTTCAGCTCCCTCCAGATTTTCTATGGGATTAAGGTCTGGAGACTGGCAAGACTTCAGGTCCACTTCAGGACCTTAATGTGCTTCTTCTTGAGCTTTGTTGCCTTGGCCGTGTGTTTTGGGTCATTGTCATGCTGGAATACCCATCCACGACCCATTTTTAATGCCCTGGCTGAGGGAAGGAGGTTCTCGCCCAAGATTTGACGGTACATGGCCCCGTCCATCGTCCCTTTGATGCGGTGAAGTTGTCCTGTCCCCTTAGCAGAAAAACACCCCCAAAGCATAATGTTTCCACCTCCATGTTTGACGGTGGGGATGGTGTTCTTGGGGTCATAGGCAGCATTCCTCCTCCTCCAAACACGGCGAGTTGAGTTGATGGCAAAGAGCTCAATTTTGGTCTCATCTGACCACAACATTTCCTCCCAGTTGTCCTCTGAATCATTCAGATGTTCATTGGCAAACTTCAGACGGGCATGTATATGTGCTTTCTTGAGCAGGGGGATCTTGCGGGACTGCAGGATTTCAGTCCTTCACGGCGTAGTGTGTTACCAATTGTTTTCTTGGTGACTATGGTCCCAGCTGCCTTGAGATCATTGACAAGATCCTCCCGTGTAGTTCTGGGCTGATTCCTCACTGTACTGCAAACGTACAAAATCAGCAGGGGATCAAATACTTCTTTCCCTCACTGTATATATCCCTGTACTGTTCTTACTTACTATCTCTTAACTCTTCTTTCTTGGCTGCTGCTGTGACACCCTAATTTCTCCATCTAGGGATTAATAAAGTATCATCTTATCTTATCTTACTTGGAATCTAATTATCCACGATTACTACAAGAAGTAACATTCTTACTTTACTCTTCCAAGGACAATCAGCATCTCCATGATTATATCTGATCTCCTCTCCAGGTGTTATGTCTCTTAAAGCAAAAAGGCACAAATGGGGCTTTCCTTTCATGATGAGTCTCTTCATTTTGCAGTTGGGGTTAACGTGGTCATCACTAACCGGTCTTCCAAGAGTGCCATCATCCCTTGCAGCATCAATACTGAATTTGAACAAAACAGAAGACATTTATTTAGTTAAATTAGAAATAGTAGTGAACTAAAGAATGACTACTGCGCATCAGAATCGCAGCACCGCGCATCAGAATCGCAGCACCGCGCATCAGAATCGCAGCACCGCGCATCAGAATCGCAGCACCGGGCATCAGAATCTCAGCACCGCGCATCAGAATCGCGGCACAGTGCCACTTAAAGTCCTGAACTGCCATGCTGCGTTTCTGATGCGCAGTTCACCAGAATCACGCTTCGGACGAAATACACATTTAACAAAACAAAACAAACAAACAAACAAAAAAAAAAACACTAAAAAGGCAAATAATAAAAGCTATTAAAATCGTTTTTCTGATAACGGACAATATTATTGTTAAACACGATTCAGAACCGAGGTGAATCACAGACTATACTGTAAGCAGGTCTTTAAATATGGCGTCGGCGCTACATTTATAAATACATCAAATATATATGCGCACTCACGTTCAGATTTTTCCGTGCCAGATGAAGTCGAATATAAATCCTTTCAAGTTGCTGTGGTAAATTCGTTGTCTTCTTTTACTTTCCAGAGAGTCAATTAGGTCTCTGTATTCCAGCATGACTCACAAACTATTCAACTCCACAGGTGCCTCATTAAACTGAGATATTCAACAACATACTACCTCATTGGCTCAAAGCTCCAGTGATTGCTTGCTGTTTCAACCATTCAAAGTTCATCAAGTTCTTCTGTGTCAACCAATCGGAGTTCAGCATTGCTGTACTACGTAATCAAGTGTGCAAGCGCAATTGTTTTTACAGTCTTTGGCCAGAGGGGGCCTTTACACACTTGACACCCCCCTACACACACACTTTATCGAGTAAATATCAATGTTGAGGACTAATGAGATTTTTGGTGGAGAAGTTCAACTCGATAAAATAAACATGCTGCAACGCTTAGTATTGTGGGGACTCGATTTTAGGTCCCCAGAATCAAAAATGTCCCAATCCTATTGGTGTGTAATCAGGCCGATGTCCACACACACACACACACACACACACACACACACACACACACACACACACACACACACACACACCACGACTTGCTTGTCGGACTCTGGTTCCACCTCCATATCTTTGTCTATCAAATGAGCAAGCTCCTCACCACCATGGCATTCATCATCATTCTCATAATGATCAACAGCACCAACAGCCTCTGCCCTGTCCTGTCCTAGAGACCAAAATAAAATCCGGGTAATCAACAAAAAACAGGAAATTACTGAATATAAAAATCAGGCACTCTTGTAGCAGAGCAATGCTAGAGGATCTACTGAGCCAGAAGAAGCTAACACTACAGCTCATTCTTCCTCACTGCTCATATGCCCCACTGTATACAACAAACTACCACTATGGGCATAACAGAGACCATTACCGGTGTGTCCATTACCTGAAGCCTCTCTGGAATTGAACACAAGAGGAACCAAGACCCAGGCGCATGATTCCCAACGTGTCTGGGGTGAAGTTATTGATCTGAAAATCTTTACAGCTGCCAAGAACCTCTCCCTTAATACTGGAACAAACACAAACTTTTCAAAGGATCTGAATTACTGTTTATTTCTGCATTATTAAGTGCTTTGTTTATTATTCCTGCACAAATTAAGCACAACAAACTAGATTTTTGAAGCTTGTTTTGAATGCATTTTGTTCAACAACCCCCAAAATTAATGAAACCACAATATAATTTTTATGAAGCATTCTCTATGCATACATAATACTGTGTTTTCCCCTTATTCTAGCCAGTGGAATTAAATATTGAAATAAATATTGTTTAGCCTGACTCTTTTTGCTTCTACTGCTTGTCCAGTGAAATGGATCCCATGTCCAGCAGAATTCCCTACCTAAAGTCAACAAATTAATGCCTTGCAGCTGGTCTTTACCTGAGGAGCGGATACTTTTGCTTTTCATGTGCCTCTGCAGGATTCAGAGACTCAAGAGGCAAACATAAACCCAAAACTTGAGAACAAGTACTTTTCATCATGTGCATAATGATATGTTACATAATGATATGATACATGTTACTTATAACTGCCTTATAAAAGGTATATGTGAACAATACCAGGTTAACTTGTGAGAACCAGCAAAACTGACCTAAGCTGCACATTTTCTCATCTTGTGATGCATACGTGCACACACACATACATATACACACACACACACACACACCGTCTGGATACAGACCAGCACAGAATATATTATACCTGAATATATAAAGAATATATAAAGAATATATAAAGATGATGCACAAGAAAGCCCACAAACAGTTTGCTGAAAACAAGCAGACTAAGGACATGGATTACTGGAACCATGTCCTGTGGTCTGATGAGACTAAGATAAACTTATTTGGTTCAGATGGTGTCAAACGTGTGTGGCGGCAACCAGGTGAGGAGTACACAGACAAGTGTGTCTTGCCTACAGTCAAGCATGATGGTGGGAGTGTCATGGTCTGGGGCTGCACGAGTGCTGCCGGCACTGGGGAGCTACAGTTCATTGAGGGAACCATGAAGGCCAACATGTGCTCTGACATACTGAAGCAGAGCATGATCCCCTCCTTTCCAAGAGTGGGCCGCAGGGCAGTATTCCAGCATGATAACGACCCCAAACACACCTCCATGATGACCACTGCCTTGCTAAAGAAGCTGAGGGTGATGGACTAAACCCTATTGAGCATCTGTATGGCATCCTCAAACGGAAGGTGGAGGAGCACAAGGTCTTTAACATCCACCAGCTCCGTGATGTCATCATGGAGAAGTGGATGAGGACTCCCAATGGCAACCTGTGAAGCTCTGGTGAACTCCATACCCAAGAGGGTTAAGGCGGTGCTGGAAAATAATGGTGGCCACACAAAATATTGACACTTTGGGCCGAATTTGGACATTTTCACTTAGGGGTGTACTCACTTTTGTTGGCAGTGGTTTAGACATTAATGGCTGTGTGTTGAGTTATTTTGAGGGGACAGCAAATTTACACTGTTACACAAGCTGTACACTCACTACTTTACATTGTAGCAAAGTGTCATTTCTTCAGTGTTGTCACATGAAAAGATATAATCAAATATTTACAAAAATGTGAGGGGTGCACTCACTTTTGTGAGATACTGTATATATATATAGTAGGGGAAAAGCCCGTGCGGGGCGGAGCACAGACACACTGGAGGCCGTTTGTCAGGTGGTCAGGGAAGTTTGCTTTTATTTTTTTTTCCTTTTTCTTTTAGGGTTGAGGAGGTGTGTGTGTGTGAGAGTGTGTGTGGCTGGCGTTGCAGAGTTCTTTCGAGGTCGTATCGGAGCTTCCCGGGAGCGTGAGGGCTTTCTTGTGCCGTGAGGCAATGCCGCATGTGTGTTCAGAGAGCAGAGGCCTCGTCTGGAACCGAGTCATTTGGAAGAGAGGAGGAAAAAAAAAGAACAAACACACACACACACACACACACAGAGGGCAATTAGTAAATGCCAAAGTCAAACTAATGACGAGTATTATATATATATATATATATATATATATATATATATATATATATATATATATATATATATATATGTAATGGGTATGGAAAACACTCCTTAAATTTAATGTGTAGAATTACACAAAGACTATGTGTACCTGATGTGACTGTCTGTTTGTGTGAGTGCTTTTCCTTTTAATTGTCGTGATATCATTGGTTTGTGTAATTTCCTGTTTTGGCTCCTCCTCTTCCCTTTCGTGTTATGGTTGAATGGGAGAGGTAGGATTTTATTTAGCTCTGATTAATCTAATTTCATCTTTATTTAAATCATCATTTTTATACTTCTATACCTATTTTAGTTTGTGTGTATAGTGTTATTTTATTTATCTGTGTGATTATTTTTGTTGTTTTACCCTTCTTTTGAGTGATTTTTTTGTGTTTTGTTTCAACATGTGCCCCCCCCTTTCGTGTTATGGTTCAATGGGGGGGGGGGGGGGGGGGGGGATAAAGGAAGAGTCGACCGAGTTGCCGTCCGCCTATCTTTCTTTGAATAAAATAAAACACAACGCAGACTACAGCCAGTTACATTTGGTGCCGTGACCATTTCGGATCATCAGATCAACGCTTCGCGATCGCCGTGGTCGCATTACGGCTCGCCTGCTTCGTCAGTCTTCTCTCGCGGCTGTCTTCCTCATCAGCGTCATTCATTGCGGCTCTGTGTTCATGCATAAGGAGTCTGCCCAACCCTCACGATGTTAGTAGAAAATCAGAAAGAGGTGCAAAAGAAGTTAAAGTTAAAAAGCTGTAACTGGCTGCCGCTCATGTCGGCACCTAACTAGATGTCATCAATGAAATTATTCTGCTTAACCCCAAATAAAGATCAGCTGTTTCTGTAGGATTTTCTTGACATCATCTTGGATTCATCTGACTGCTGAAGCCATGGTCCATAAAGAGCCTACAAAGCCTGTAGGCGGTCTCGCTGTCAAAAGGTATCGATCAAAAGGTATTGATTTACAAAAGGACAAGACAAAAACTTACCAGGGAGGCTATATGGCAGAGACGTATGGCAACATTATAGGAGTTGCAGGAATATTTGACAAGTACTGATTACTGTCTGCATGTGACAATAATCTCTCGTATGTCTGGGCAATACCTTTCTCACAAAAACAAACATCCAAGCTCAACTAAATCGCCTAAATTCATGGTACAAAATGTGTTAAGGTCTGATTATCCCAATTCTGCAAGATATATTCATACCATTATTTCAAAAGGTATGTTTAATGCAAAAAAAGCACATCAATAAAAGAACACCATACCCGTAGTGAAGCATGGTAGTGGCACAATCATGCTTTACGGATTTTCTTCAGCCAGAACTGGGGCTTTTATCGGGGTGGAAGGAATCATGAATAGCTACACATACGGGGCAATTTTAGTGCAAAAAAATTCAGTCGTCTGCATTGTATTTCAGACTCCCCCAAAAAGAGATTCTTACTTGCAATATAATCCCACTTATATGCTTGCCTTATGAACTTTAGCTAATGCTCAGTAATGAGTACCCCTTCTTACCTTATCAGGCGGAGTCTGGGACCTCTTGGCTCAGAACCTTCTGTGTAGGAAGCCGGTCTTGTGGAGCAGGAAGAAAATAATAAAAGAAAGAAAGAGAAATTTGCCTATGATTCAATCAGGAGTCGTTACTAGTTATTTGAAGTGTATTCGAATCACCCACGATGAGGCTTCGGTTTATTGGTTCAAAATAACAATATTTAACATAGGCGTCTCATCACTCGGACGATGGTGCGTACATAAGAGTCTCATCACTCTGTTGATAATTGAGAGTAAATACATTTACATAAGTATGTAGTATATAGGATATAGGAACATACAGACACTTTTACAGAAGCATCTCATCACTGGGATGATAAATGCCTAAGTTAGGCATACATGAAGACATAAAAACATAAGCGTCTCATCACAAGAATGATAGATGCATAAGTTAGGCAAACATCACATACAAAGACGGAAGCGGCCTCATCACAAGGAAGATAAATGCATTATGTTAGGCACACTTAAAGACAGACAGACAGACAGACATGACAGGTTTACAGCCCCTTAGGGCTTGAGTGGCACAAGAGCAAAACCACGGCATAAATTTTCACCTCGCAAGTTCCATTCAGCTATATATACTCTTCAGACAGCCATTAAAACAGGAAGTAGTCTCCTAATATGGGTATGAGAGCTAAGTCACTTATTCAACAGTCATGTTATTCAGAGCCTGAATGGTATCTTATACACAGAGTGTATGTTTATTTCTCTTCTTATATTATATAACATATATCTGGCTTGATCAACATGGTGTAGGCAGAAACTCATTTGATCAAGAGCTTTATGCAGCTGTTGTTTTAATATTCTTATCTGTTCGTGCGTCCATTCGCTGGATTCAATCTCACTGTCCACTTGTTCGGGAGATATTCCAGAGAGCCGAGGCCCATATCTCTCGGCAAGCTGCCGTGAGGGAAGACCAGGTTTCGGAAATGTTTGTGTAGTGCTCCTCTTGAACTCCCGGTAGAGTGTAGGATGCTTTTGGGTACAGTAGGTTTGCCGGTAGTGCCGCTTTCTCTCTGAGCTCCTTTTCTTCTTATCCTCTCTCAATTTTTCTGCATTCTCGTTGCATACCTTTTTGTATGATTAATGCATTTTAGATTATACAGCATAATTAAACAGCATATACACATCACAATTAAGCAACATACATTTATACCACAGAATCATTTATTCAATCTTTCCTTGTGCCTTTATGGTGACCTTAGGGAATAGCCATGATCATGTTCAATTATTTAAATATTCTTCTACGAATCCCTGATTGGCCTCGAGTTCCTCAGCTAGTAGTTGCAGAGATTCCATTACTGCTTGTAAGCTGAAGATGAAAAGGAATTTCACCTTTCAGCACAACAATGACCCAAAGCATACATCCAAATCAAGGAATGGCTTAACCAAAAGATTAAGTGTTATTGAATAGCCTAGCCAGAGCCCAGACCTGAATACAACTGGAAATCTTTGGGGTGACCTGAAGAGGGCTGTGCACATGAGATGCCCTCATAATTTGACAAGAGTTAGAATGCTTTTGCAAAAAAGAATGGCTCAATTTAAAAGTCAAGACGTGCCAAACTGACTCTTACCCAAAAAGATTAAATGCCATGCTAAAAATCTAAAGGTGCTTCAATTAAGTATTAGTTTACAGGTGTGCACGGCTATGCAACCAGGATATTGTACATTTTAAAAATATATATATACTGTACCTAAATGATTGCTTTTCACTTTAATTAATAGGTTAAAATTTCACAATAAAGGTAGAAAATGATCTGAATGATTCATCATGGTTTCTTTTTTTTTTACATCACAAAACTTGCCATTTTAACAGGGGTGTGTAGACTTTATATCCACTTTAGCTGGCTAGCTTGTTGCTAACAAAAGATGAAGGCATAAAGGCATCTACGGTTTTCCCCACTTTGTAGCGCTATCACATGGAGGTAGAACACTATGTAATTCTGAGCTCTGACTTCCCACTTAAGAGGTAAGTCAAAAACATTAGCATTAGCTCTTGTCATTTATCAAGAAGGTACTCTGGACTTCAGTTCCCATCAGCCACTGCACTCTACTAGATCAATGTCACATAACCACCTGCACCTGAATCATGTTTCTGTTAACGAGCATGCTTATATATAGCCACTGTTTGCACTGCTTCCTCTTCTTATGTTTGTCTTATGTTACTGTTGTCCATGTTACTGTGTTTTGGTTCTGTTAGCTTATGTTTAGTCCTTGCCACAGTGTTTTGCATTAGTCATAGTATCTTTTGTGTTTTGTTGGTTTATTTAATAAAACGTTTAAAATCTGCGATTTCCTCCACAACCATCTTTGAGACATGACAGCTCTGAATTAACACTGAGACAGAGGCATGGGTTGACAATAAGGCAGCAGTCACATTTCTTCAGAAACCACTGCAAATATGGGTGGCAACCGTATCTATCATATGCCAATGTTAAAATATGCCATCTGTTCCTGTATGCAGTGGCACCACATTCCAGGCAACTTCTCTTTTGATGTTGATTTTATACAGTTGTGCTCATAAATTTATATACCCCTGTCAGAATCTGCAAAATATTAAATGTTTTTAAATAAGCGAGATCATTAAATTGCATTTATTTTTTTATTTATTGCTGCCCTGAATAAGTGTTTTCACATAACAGATATTTACATATAGTCCACTAGACACAATGATAATTTAATTTACACAAATGAACCATTTCAAAAGTTTATATGTTTTTGAGTTCCATCTTTTCACACTGTGGACAACTGAGGGACTCGTACGCAACTATTACAAAAGATGAAAACATTCACTGATGAAGGCAGCACCATACATTAAGAGACAGAGTAGTGTAAACTTTTGAACAGGATGAACAGTGTAAATTATTATTGTTTTCTCTTCTGGGAAACATAAATATCTTAGGCCTATGTAGCTTCTGAAAGGCAGCACTAAATATAATATAATATAAAATAAGATCTTTAAACAAAATAATAATTTAAACCAATCATCCTGTTCAAAATTTTACACCCCAAAAGTTTACAGGTCTTCAACAAATAAATTCATGTTTGTTAATTTACTTTGATATTTTGAGTCCCTTAAATACATTAGTTGCATATAATATACATTAGTTGTTAAAACACACTTTTAACAATTAAATGTCGAACATATTATACTGAGTAATCTAGACAAAGCTTTTAAGTCATGTGCATTTTTGGAATTCTAATGAGGTTATTCTTACTTAAAAATGTCAACATTAGATTTGGTTGATGCAATTTGGGGGAAGCACATTTTGGAGGCGGAGTTTGTGAATCAAGTGATCATGGCTGTATTTTGATGCTGCAATTTTGAAGAGTTTGAGGCCTTTTGGAACTTTCGAAACACTGCACGAGGCAGTTCTCATACCATACATGTCTGAGGTCTATCATGTGGGTGATTGGAGGGCACGAAGGATACAGTCAGTACATTTACATGGACAACAATAATCCGATATTAAGACGATACTCTGATTAAGAAACTAGGATGTAAACAGCGATTATTGATTACCTTAACCCGACTAAAGTCATACTCGAAGTAAACACAAATGGAATTAAGACGTGTGGAGTATTCCTATTTTAGTCGCATTATTGAAGTGCATTATAGATATGTACACACCTTAATCACAATATTAACATTGTGTGGGAATTTTCATGACAAGACACGTACACACACAGCAGTGCTCAACCATTTGACAACAAAGAAGAGAGCACGGCTGCGTCTGTAACCGAGTATTTACCTGCTACTTTATATAATAGGTGCAATACATGTATTTTCACTACTATAGAGTAGGTAAGTATGCGATTTCGGACGCAGCCCACGGCTTCAAGCAGTCGTCTATTTGCATGTACAGCACGACAAATAATTAACCGCACTCTAAGCTTTCATAAAATTAAAAACGAAACACCCAAAACTGTATACGGTACTGATCAGGAGAGGGGTACAAAAAAAAATCAAAAACATTATACATAACATAGAACACCATAAAGGCCAATGAACAACGAAGACGAACTGTATGTCAATATGTGAAATTCTGGAGGGAACATCAGACGGCGTGGTGTGGGGACGTAATGACGTGTGCCGTTAATCTATCTATTTTCTATAACATGTAAAATGGGAACATGAAAGGAATATTCTAAAAGCTACTCATGTGAACACCTTAATCACAATATTGTCTTATTCAGAATAAGGTCAATAATTAGATTGCTATTGTCCATGTAAACGTAGGCAGTGATGCATCCTTCAAAATTCGCCAAATGAAGGCCACGACACAAAGGATCCATGGATCCTTCAAATTGAGGCATCCTTCGATGGCGCTTGACGACGTGGCAGCTGAGATATACAGCCTTACTAGGACGCAGCCTTCAGTGTGAGAAACAACTTTCTTCACATGAACTTGCATTTCCGGTCTCAAGCATTGGCATACATATGAATGGAAGTGAATGGAACGAAAAGTGAGACACAGGCTAACACTAAGGCGGAGACACGGGCTTCTTTGTGCGTTTTTAAAAAAAATTATTTTTTCATAGCAGTTCTGCACTTGCATCCTGTCACCCTGGGTTCCATTATGACAGACCTCTGACAAGGTCAGTGCCACCTATCGTGCAGGCATGAATTAGCTGAAGGCTAATGTGTGGGCTAATAACACGCTCAGTGTGAAAGGGCGTTAACGCTGAGGAGGAGACCGACGTAAAAGTGGGGAGAAACACTTCAAAAGGCGATTTCTTCTGAAAGGAGATAAGAAAGAATCTGTGTGTTAATACTGTGCCACTCTGTGACAGTGTGTGTTTTAATGTGTCAGGTCCACTACACAGAGAATAGACGTGTTTCACAGCTTTAAAAAAAATGTATTATATAGATATATTCCAATTACAGTAACTTACTCCTATTAGTTACTGTGATCAATTGATAAAAATAATTTACTGTAATTAATAAGTTTGTCACAGACATCACCCATGATGCAATGCATATTTCAGTTAAATAGTGTATAATTATATATACAGTAATTTACTGGCCATTTTTACAGTTGTTTACCGTACAAACTACAGTAAGTGTTGAGTGTGTATTGAGTGTTAGAAATGAGAGTGCTGAAGTTCAGAATTAAGTCAATATTAGAGAGTGAAGTAGCTAGAAAAATATGAAGATCAAGAGAATTGCAGAATGAAGAGGTGCTAATGGATGATAAGATGCACTGTTTCAGTAAGGGAACATCATTGAATTTGTGATCAATGTCCAGGCCACTAGTGCAGAGTGTATGGCCATGCATATGATCAGGGAGGTTCACATATTGATGCAAATCAAAACACTACTGTACAGGCACAGGCTGGTGTGGAGAATCCATATGAACATTTAGATCCTCAAACTGGAGTATTTTACAACAGATGGTTCAAGCTATAGTGTGATTAGTTCATTAAACTCAGAGAAAAAGATTTGTAAGGACTTGGGTGGTGGATATATCAGAATAATTAAAACTGGATCAGTGCAAACAGTGGCGGCTCGTCCACAGGGGCAGTGGTGCAGAGTCCCACCATTTATACCAGGTGTTCATCAAATGTTAATATTCATAAAGTCCTCATTCACAACTCCATACAGACAAACGGAGAGCATTTCCACTGCAAATTATTCAGTTTATCTGCTATTCTAATATACCTGAATTCACCCAGTCCCCTTTGTGTGTGAATAACACCACTGGGGCGCAGCACTAAACCATGAACAATCCCGTTTTAATCTAAAAGTTTCATATCAGTGGCATAAATCTAAATTACCTGATGGTACTGAAGGTGCTGAAGTTGATCAGTGATCAACAATGCGGTCAGATAACCATCTTTATCTAGCCTATAAATAAAAAGCGATTGACACATTACAGCTGTGCATTTTAACAGCTGTGCAGCTTTCAGCTGGTGACAGGATGTGTTGCAAACATTCTTTACGCGGAAGCCGTCACTTTTGTTCACTTTCAGTGAGCAGACACAGGCTCCAGAGTTCATCTGTCTAAAAGGCTGAAGGCTCCGGGATTCAGCCCCCACGTGTACGGACACCATGAGGACTGTTTTACTCGCGATATTTATTCTCTTTAAAGGAGCAATTTGCACGTCTGAGTACAACTTTAACGAGGTGATCAGACACTTTGCTGTGGGAAACGGTAAGGTGTTTGTTGTTACCGACTCTCAGCTCCACCAAATGCGGCACGATCTCGAAGTGGAGAAGATTAAAGTCATATCAAACACCACGCACCAGAACGCAGTGAACATCTTGTTGCCTTTCGAGGCGAACGGAACTCTGATCACATGCGGCACTTTGAACTGTGGACACTGCGAGGTCCTGGATATAAATGATATAACACGAACTATCTACAGGGAGAACTTGCCGGTTGGACCGCTTGTGAACGAATCATCCGTTGCGTTCCTTGTCGATTATCCAGGCGACAGTAATGGCACATACATGTTGGTGGGGAGAGAGAATAATGATGAAAAGAAAATGTGTACCGATGCCGGTGTGGCATTGTACAACACTCTCTACACTCAGTATGGTGATATTCTTTCTAAATCAGACTCTGCTACAGCTGAAGCCTACATTAAGATTCCTGGTGTTGAGTGGGTAAACGGTTTCCAGGTATCTTCACAGTTTCAGTCCTACCTCTTCGCCAACATTAATTTAACCAGCAAAATAAAAAAAGTGGTTTTCTTTAAGATGGATAACAACCAGAAAAAAACAGAAATGACGAGATCTCTGAAAGTTGCAACTTTACGCTGCTGTGATGACCAACTTCGCCAGAAACTTGTGTCCTCTGCCTTTATCTCGTCGGAGTCTTGTCTTTTATGGATGGGAATATTCACTGCAGAGCGTCCAGACCACGCTGAGAACACTGTGTTGGCTATTTACAACATTACTGCCAGCAGACCAGTGAATCCTCCTGAAGAAATCAGATGCAGTCCAGACTGTCCCAGATCAACACAGGTTTGAAACACTTAGATAGTTGCTCTAAAACTTAAAACATTTTAACGTAGACCTATTTATAATCTCCATGCAAGCAACATATATATGTTATATAGGTTATATATGTTATTACCAGGGTTGGGAGGGTTACTTTAAAAATGTATTTCATAACACTTACAAATTACTTTAAAAAATGTCATCAGTAACTTAATCCAAGTATCACAATATGAAAGTAATGTAATCTGATTATTTTTGCATTACTTCAAGGCCACATATGTAAATAAAGTCAAGTGAAAAGCAATATAATCTAAAATACTTTTATTTAGAGCTTAAAACATGTTCAATGTTTTTTTTTTAAAAATAAAATAAAAATAAATAAATAAATAAATAAATAAATAAATAAATAAAAGATTATTGTCCCTGATGCGGGCCACTTCTTCGTTTTCAGAAGTCTTTGTTTTGGTCTGTTTTTCAAACTAAAACGTTTCCAAAAGTCTCCGTTTTCGAGGGCCGGAGTGTAGACATAACTGTAGCAAAAGTTATACGTTTTAAAAACAAAAAGCACTGGTGTAAACAGGGCCTAAGTCCCGCCTTCTCGCCCACCGATTGGTCGATTATAAAAGACTTGCCGCAACTATTGGCCAAATTCCTGCCTCTCAACCATTATCCTACTCTCAGAGTGAAGATGAAGCGCTGTTGTGTACAGTGTTAAACAGTTGCTTGACAATAACAACAAATGAAGCTGTCCTGAGTCGAAACAACACCCATGACCATATAAGGTCATTTTAATTTCATGTAATCACATTACTCGTATCACATGGCCATTCAAATGTGTACAAAGTGGTAGAATGTATACTCATGGCATCTGATATTTTATTTTGTTCCATGGACATTCAAAAGAATTTACGAATTTATATACATTTATGTGATGCTAATAGTGCTAATGGTGTGTCCTTTTCAGTGCATTTAAATCTGCATTCATTATTTATTTATTTTCTTAAAACTAATCCAAATATTGAACATGTTTTAAGCTCTAAATAAAAGTATTTTAGATCATATTGTTTTTCTCTCGACTTTATTTGCATATGTGGCCTTGAAGTAATCCAAAAATAATCAGATTACATTACTTTCATATTGTGATACTTGGATTACATTACTGATGACATTATTTTGAAGTAATTTGTAAGTGTAATGGAATACATTTTTAAAGTAACCCTCCCAACTCCGTATATATTGTGTTATGTCAAAAGATTTGCTGTCCAAATAGTATTCCTTTTTTAATTACATTAAAATTTATTATTATTATTTTTTTTTTACCTGTAATCTGATTAATTTGTTTCCTGACATAACTGTAACTGTTTTTTTGTATCCTGATTACGTAACGTCGTTACATGTACTCCGTTACTCCCCAAGCCTGGTTTCTACTGATAACCATTTGTCTTGTTCCTGTAGAATATCGAGGCTGTTGTAGATCCCCTTGCTGTGGTATTCAAACACAATTCAATGACATCTGTGGCAGCGAAAAGTAAAGGGTCTTGGACTGTGCTGTACATCGGAACTGCAAATGGCCAACTGATAAAGGTCTGATTCTCTCTCGCTCTCTCTCTCGCTCTCTCTCTCTATATTTCATGTTAAATGGTACACCCAAACCCTGTACACACAGTCAGCCAGACAACACTTGCAGACTATTATTGTGCAAGCACATGTACTAGATATGTTTTTGAAGATTGAAGACAATGCAAAAAGAATGTTTCTTATGTTATGTACAACAACAGTATATTTATAAACACAGTGAAGACAGCACACTTTTTCTTTTTCTTCATGTATTTTTATTATTATTAATTCTAATACAAGTTTGCCTATGTCTACATCTATCTACTATGATATGTACACACTTTTCCTCTCTATATGAGAAGCTGGTAAATAAATCTTTACAGTGGCTGTGAAGGCCATGCATTGTGTTGAAACTCCACATAATGATTCCAAGCCTTGTTTTGTGTCATATGACAGCTTGTACTGGACACAGATTACAGGTCTGGCTGTGCAAAAGTACTATACAGATCTGATGATGACAGGATGGTGTTTCCCAGAATGTACTTTGACCCAGTGGATCATAATTACATCTACATAGCTTTGAGAAATCAGGTGAGTTTTAGCTGGTCTGAAGTTAAAGCTGTGCCTGCACACATGGATTTTTAGGATGAAATTGAGACAAGTGACCAACTCTATTCATTATTTATGCCAAATGATTTAAGAGGCAGTGCTCAAAGTTAAGAATCAGCCAGTTCACTTCAGCAGTTTAAACAAATGGTTAACTCCTAATAGCAATAAGACAAATAATAGCAATTAATGCCACAGCTTAAAAGTGTGTGTGTGTGTATGTGTGTGTGTGTGTGTGTGTGTGTGTGTGTGTGTGTGTGTGTGTGTATTTTGTAGATTAAACGTGTTGCAGTGACTCAGTGTGGTATGTATGGCACTTTAAGAGACTGCATTGGCAGCATGGACCCTTTCTGTGGATGGTGTGGGGTCACAAAAAGGTAACCTTCTAACCAACTCTTTTACATCTCTCACTAATGAAATGTTTATGTTCATTGTTCAGTTCTATATTCAGTTCATTAACTCTTCCAGCAACCAATGCCTTTTTTTCAGCTTTCTTTCATTAGTTAGCTCTTACTGCCTTATATGCTCGTGCATCACCAACCTGATGCAGTGTAATTGTCTGTAGTAACAGCACATATCTTACAGACTGAAATACACTCACTGTCCACTTTATTAGGAACATCTGTACATTCATGCAGTTTTTACCTAAACTGCGCAGTTCGTTTTTAAGATTATTTACAGCATATATTATGTGTTGTACAAGATTTCAAACACTCCATCAGCAATAAACAGAACGAGTCACTTCATTTTGTTGCTGTCGTTTTTCTTAGCTACTTCCTGGTGCTTTTTTAATTAGCACAATAGACACCAGAAAATTGTTCTCACCAGCATGGAACTACACATTGCAGCTATGGTAACCATGCAACCAAACAGTGGAAAAGAGGCTGTTTTTCTGTCTGTTTGAGGGGTTATTTCTCTCATTAATGATCAGTGGAGTGAGATAGACAACTGGGGAGATACACTACATACACTGCCTAGGCAGGATGGCCCCTTACTTGAATATTAATAGTAATCCATCTTCTATACCGTTTATCCTACTGGGTTGCAGGGAACCTGGAGAATATCCCAGGGAGCATCAGACACAAGGCAGGGTACACCGTGGACAGGGTGCCAATCCATCGCAGGGCACAATCACATACACATTCACACACCCATGCATATACTACGGACACTTTGGACATGCCAATCAGCCTACCATGCATGTTTTTGGACTGGGCAGGAAACCGGAGTACCCAGAGGAAATCCCTGCAGCATGGGGAGAACATGCACACACACACACAGGGCTGCGTTTTTGGAATTGAACCCCCAGCCCAGGAGGTGTAGGGGAATGTGCTAACCAGGTCTCTACAGTAACAATTATTTTTACGGTTGAAGTTCAGGGTTTTTTTTTAGAGATGCTAATGTTAATGTGCTACAATATAACACACAAGTAGGCATGAGAGAACTTGATCTGGTCAATTATGACAGAATTTAAGAACATAGTGTGAGCCATGACAAATTCATTTACCTTCTATAAACTAAATTGAATATTTTCAGTTAATTTTACAGTTAATTTGCTGTATGCAAAAAAACAACAACCATTAACCTGTTTCATCTTGTAAACAAATACAAAAAACCTCAATGTTCACTCTTTGAAGTCTGCTCCTCTTAAATATATTTAAAGCTACACTGTTAGACATTTTCCACTGTCATGGTTCTGGGCTGGAGTCAGTTCTCGAACCGCTCTGTGTATATTGTGTATATATCTGAATAATCTCATATAGGATGTGATTGGGTGACCTCATTTACCCGTCAGATGCAAAGCGCTTTAGGTTAATGGTGTTCATTAGGGATGCTCCGATCAGGATTTTTACAGCTGATACCGATCGAGATGCCAATCTTTTTTCATTTAAGCTTTAATCAGGAGGTCATAAACAGTTAAATGTAAGCTCTCTGCTCATGGTCACTGTTATTTGAATTAAAATAATAGCAATGAGAAATACTGTTGGGTAATTGATAAATAAACAAGCATAAAATATTTATTTTTAAATATCTTAAACAATAAAGAGTCCTAATTAAAAGTAACTAACACAAAAATGAAGGCTAATAGCCTTCTAAGGAAATAGCTTACTAAGCTTAATGTCAAACTGATATTAAATGCAACCCATAGTAATTAAACATTTCATTTGTCATTTTATTTATATTTTATGAATTAATTATAATATCTATTTTTTATATTAACTGATTTATTTATAACTAAGCACATTTTCTGTCTTCAGATTTTATTATTTTTTGTTCATCAGTTGTTCCTTTTAGATTGGTCCCCCAGTAAATTGTTGCCATGTGTGCTGATAATATTGTGTCAATAAAAGATGGCGGTTTATGAGATCAGCAAGTTGAGAGAAGCAAATGATGTTCAGTGTTACTCTTGTCATCATAATGGCTTCTTTGCAGTATTTGCACACTTGTTCGTTTGACTGAGGTGATGAAAAGCAGTCTGAAAATTGTTGCACGGTGTAGATGCATTTTGGAGTTGTTTTTATTCTGATTTTATTATTCAACTTTAAACAGGTCACTCGCAATGTCTATATATTTTTCCACAGTCGCACAAAATTGCAAATGCTACTGAAATTGTCGCACTGTAGAGCCCTGCTAACCACTAATCTACTGTGCACGCCAATTCCAAATCGAAAGGCAAAAACATAGTCAAAAAGCAAGTGAGGAGTCAAATTGGCAAAAGGGCATAAACAGGGCTTAGACAAAAATCGAGAAATACGAGGACAAAACAGGACAAAATCCCTTTAACGAGGAACTAGGATCAAGGGCTCGGTATGGGTCAGGTGAAAAACACACAGAAACACACAATACTTTGCACTGAACAAAGAAACATGAGGGGTTTAAATGATAAATGTAACCAAAGGTGGAAACAATAACAGCTGAGACATTAGGGAGGAACCAATGCATAACAAGGGCGGAGACAGGACAGAAACAAACAAAAAAACCCACAATTGTCAAAAGTAAACAAAATCACTGTTAACCCGGAACTGCATGCTGTTGCGCTTCGGGCAGTTCATACTCGACACATGCTCCGGCACACAGCGTGAGGGGAAATCCGTCACACTGTGAGAGAAAACATACTGTGAGTTCTGATATATATATTCCTTCAGAACATGACCAGACTTCTCAAACCACTTGCTTATTCGTGTTATCCACGGGTTTTAGTGGTTATGTGTTCAACAAAGCAGCCCTCTGACATTAGGCATTTCTTTTTGTCCCCTCATTTTTGTTCACTCTAGATGCTGTTTGCAGAAGGAGTGTACAGCACCATCTTGGATCTCCATTGCTAAAGATTCTTTTCAGAAAGAGCTGATTTCCTTTCAGGTTATTTCTTTGATCCCTGGAGAGGTAAATGTTATTGAATGAAATATGAAAAACCTCTTATCTTTTTATGGAAATGTACAGTATTTGTTTCTTTTTAATGTTATTAATTGTTGTCCACTCTCAGATCAATCTGACTGTACACCTGCACCTGGAGGCCACAGAAAGTCTTCCTTTAACATGTACATTCAAGGCAGGAAGTGTGGATCTGTGTACTAGCCCAGTTGCACACTTTCCCAGCTGCTCCTGCAATTTCCCTGAAAAGCACCTGTCTTCTGATAGTCAGTATTTTCACAGTATTCTTCAGAATTGTGTGGGTCATATCACATGTTATAGGCTAAGTAAAAAAAAAAAACCTTTTTTTTTTTTAAATGAATTGATTTTGCCCAACAATATGTAACTCTGCTCTACTTCTCCAGGACTCAAAGTCACAGTGACAGTCAATATTAGTGATCAGATCTTCACAGACAGCCTGACACTGAGGAGCTGCCCAAATATCACAGAGAATACACAATCAGATGCTCAGTAAGAAGATCCATTATTAAAAACCAAATATCTGTAACCAACCATCTGTCACTTTAACATGTTATTGGCCTATATAATAGATATTTGATGACACCGTATATATCATATTCTGGATGACACCAAGAGTCATGGTATGGAGTCTGGTATAGTTTAATGTCTATTTAATATTTAGGTGCACAGCCTGTGTCTCAGCTGGGTGTTATTGGAACAACAGTGGCATGAAGTGTACCTGGACTCCTAAATCTGCACTATATGTACACATACAGGTGAGTCTGTGTAATGTACTCAGCTACATACAGCATACAAGTGAGACATGACGTCTCACTACTTTCTATATTACTTTTGGTTATTTCAGTTGAGCTTTTGCTAACTTTATTTTTAACACATGCAATTTTTTTTATTAGACAATTGTTTGCTCCCATTTGTGAATTTCTTACACCACCCTTTCCGCAATCATTGGTTTCATTCGTCTAGTTTGTTCTGTATAGTTCCTTTCCTGTTTAAATGGGAAGTTTTCATATGTATTCAGTGATTCTGTTTCTGGGTTGGTTGTTCTGTCTTTTTTATACTGATCTTGGGTTTCAGAAGTACCTCAATAATCAGATTTATTAGCTCCATGGATTTTATGTTTTAGTTTCATATGTAGAATACAGTGCTGTGAAAAAGTATTTACCCCATCCTGATTTCTTCTGTTTTTGTGTATTTCTCATACTAAATACATTTAGATCTTCAAACGAAATCATACATAAAACAAAGGCAACCTGAGAAAACACACAATACAGTTCCCTTTCAAAGGGAACTTCGACATTGCGTTTAGCATAACACTATGGGGAGCGCCTGTCGCGCGACCGGCATCTGAAGCTTGTGTAAAATCATGCCTATTTATAGGCCTGCCATGATCAGGTGACGTGGTAATTAAGTGATATAAATATGGCACCTGTGAACCTCGCCATCAGACTTTATTATCTTCAGCAAAGACTGCATGTCAGTTGTCTGTGTAAAGAAACAAAAAGACGCTTCATTTAATTGCTATCTTTTCTCAAAATCTCAGAACTTTTCTATCCCTTTAAAAAAAAAGAGAAGAAAAAAAGGAATGAGCGAGAGAGAAAAATATGAGTAAGAGAATTCAAGAAGTGTGTTACGGCTTGCTCCCGTTTGATCACGGGGAATAGTGCACACTTTCTGGGTGAAGTGTCTAGCGATGTAGCATGCGATGGTAGCCTCGATGTGTGTTAAGCAGCTCAGCTCGCGACTCGCGCTCTTATAGGCGGAAGCCGAAGCGAGTTGGGTTTCAGAGCCTCGCGATCTGGGCCAGCCGCTGCCGAGGCAGCTAGCCATCTCAGGTTTGGGGGATCTCTTATGGATCTAGAAGAGGAGCCGGAGACGAGCGCTGCTCTATCTCTTTCTTCCGGGTTCGGCTCTCCGCTGGATTTTGGAGCTCACGTCGCGACTCCTCCTTCCACAATGGAAAGCCAAAAGGGGGAGAAAAAACACACACCCAAAAATAATAGTAATAATTCCTCTCTGACTCCGAGGAACCAGAAGGATGTGCTAAAAACTGAGAGCAGAGTATAAAGAGCTGTTTGAAGTGATTACTAAGGCTGGATGAGCCTTTTTCTCCCCAATGAAAGTAAATCCCTCACACTGCAGAAACTCCCCTTTCTTCCAGAAGTGCATGACAAAATATCAGGCTTCTGGGGGAAAACCACGTATAAGCCGTATTTATAATCCCACTATGTTGGATTATTCAGCCATTGTGGGGAATGAACGGCATGGCTATTTAGTTATGCTGAAGGTGGAGGAGGTGCTTGCGAGCTACCTCTCTCCATCGTTGGCAGGTAATTATGGGGGCCGGCTTTGCCATCCAAGCCACCGTGTAAGGCCACCGTGGCATTGGTGGGCAAGGCCTATGCAGTAGTAGTCTTGCTTGAGGGTCACTGCAGACAATGACAGTGTTGCAGGCCTACCAAGCAGACCTGCTGAGTGAGCTCAACATATGGCAGCATTCAGCCAGTTCCTTCCCTGTTGTCTCGAGTTCACCCGGGCATCCAAGAGTGGAGCCTGGGCCAGCACTAGTGCGAGGGAGACCCAGAAGGCGAGTATGGCAGCCCGCCAACCCCCGCAGACAACAAGGGGAACCGGGCAGCCACGGTCGTGGCCTGCTACTAGGCCTGATCTGAGAATGGTCATAAAGGCCAAGCAGGCAAAGAAGAGCGGTCCTGAGGGGCTGTGGAGGGACGTATCAGGGGACATGAGGTTGTTAGGGCAGTTAGCCCTCAGTGCTACTGTAGGGCCTCCTCTAGCCAAGACGGTCCCAAGTTTTCAGTGTTCTGTGGTCAGCAAGCTGTCACAGCGCAACTTAAATCTGATGCTTTCTCTCCAATAGAATGTGGACTAGTTAACGTCACTAAAAGACCATCTGGCAGCATGGAAGCTATTGCAAAATGTGTCTCCATGGGTTCTGTCTACTGTAGAAAAGGTTTCCCGGGTCCATTTTATAGCTTGCCCCCCCCGGTTCAGAGGTGTGCTCACCACAGTAGTCAGCACAGACCAGAGCCCGACGCAAGCACAGGAAGTAAGATCCCTCTTGGACAATGGGGCCATAGAACATGTACCCCATTCCCTGAGGGAGGGAGGTTTTTACAGCCGTTATTTCCTGGTCCTCAAAAAATAGGAGTATGCGGCCAGTTTTAGATCTGCGTCATCTGAACTGTACTCTTCAGACATACAGGTTCAAGATGCTGATGCCCAAACTTAACATTCCACAGATTCAGTTTGAGGACTGGTTTGTGACGATAGAGCTAAAAGGTGCATATTTCCACATAGAAATATTGCTAGCTTTATCCCCTCGCACCTTCACAAAGTGCATGGATGTCACTCTGGCTCCACTGTGACTCCAGGGCATCTGTGTACTAAACTACCTGGACGACTGGTTAATTCTAGCACGATCCAGGAAACTGGCAGTTCAACATCGAGATGTTGTTCTCGCCCACATGAAGAGCTTGGGGCTTGGGTGGAACCTCAGAAAAATATGCTTTCCCCAGTGCAGTGGACAACTTTTCTGGGGGTTATAAGGATTCTACTATGATGAGGGCATTTCTATCCCCAACATGCGTAGGGTCAATCCTATCAACATTGAGCAAGATAAAGTTGGATCTTGGGAGACTATTGGTGCTTATGGGCCTATTGCACAGGAGACCGTTCAGTGGTGGCTGAGAAGTTGGGGGTTTTGTCCAAGGTTGAGTGTCCCCGGATTCTAGCCTTGGGTCACACTCTAGGGATGTCTCCTTAGTGCAAGAAGGTAATGACAGACACCTCCCTCACAGGCTGGAGCGCAGTCTTAGAGCTGTCCAGCTCACGGTCTCTGGTGCTGCCCTCATCTGGAGCGGCATATAAATTGCCTAGAAATGTGGGCCATATTTCTATAACTGAAATTCCTTCTTCCTCATTTGAGAGGTCACCATGTGTTTACAGACAACACACCGGTCTCATATATTGACCACCAGGGAGGATTATGTTCGTGCCCCCTGTTCAGGCAGGCGCAACTAATTGTTCTCTGGGCAGAAGGAAAGTTTGTCAGTGAGTGCAATGTACATTCTGGGAATATGGGGGCAGACATCCTGTTGAGGCAGGGGAATTGGTGGCTCCATCCACAAGTGGTGGAGTCCATATGGCGAAGTTTGGCCAAGCGGGACTGCATGTGTTTGCCTCTGAGAAGACAACACACGGCCTGCTGTGGTTCACCCTCACTCCTCCTGCACAGTTAGGGCTGGACGCCATGGTGCACATTTGGCCAAGGACACATCTGTATGCCCCCCCCCCCCCATCGCTCTGTTCCCACAAGTTCTAGCCCTGCTAGATGGCACTCCTTGGGAGATTCCCATCCACAGGGATCCACTGTAGACCCAGTGAACTGTGCAATAGCTACAGTCCTGGAGTTCTAACAAGAACATTTCTCAGTGGGGTGGGCTCCTTCTACAATCAGGGTTTACATGGCCGCATTTCGGCCAGCCATGCCCCTGTTGATGGAACCTCTGTGGGGCAACATCCTCTAACTTCGAGGTTCATGCATGGTGTCAGGCGGCTGAGGCCCATCTGCAGGCCAGGCATACCTTCCTGGGACCTTTCTGTGGTCCTGGAAGGTCCGTCAGGGGCCCCATTTGAGCTCTTAGAGTCAGCGTCTTAGAAGCTTCTGACTCTAAAGGTAGCTCTTTTGCGGGCCTTAACATCTCTCAAGTGAGTAGGTGATCTACAAGCTCTCTCTGTTGCCCCTTCCTGCCTTGACTTTGCCCCTGGATTAGCCAAGGCCTTACTGTATCCTATGCCAGATTATATTCCTAAAGTGCCTAGATTGGCTGCCCACCCTGTGGTGTTGCAGGCTTTCTGCCCTCCTCCATTCCCCACACTGGAACAAGAGAGAATGCACCTGCTGTGTCCAGTAACGGTTTTCTGTACTTACGTCCACTGCTCGGCCAGTGGCGTAAGTTGGAGCAGCTGCTGGTCTGCTTTGGTGTAATAACTTGAAATCTGCAAAAATAAATCAGACATGTGAACTCATGGCAAATAACTCAGCAACTCACAAGTTAATAACATGTTTATGGCCCAATCTGGACCACTGGGCTATAGAAATATGGCCGTTTAAAAAACAAAGCGAAACAAAAAAAACCTAGCCAATCACTCCTGGACCCTTAGGCAAAGGCAAATAATTCACCTTCTCTTCATGCAGCATAACATCAATCAGCCATAACATTAAAACCACTGACAGATGAAGTGAGTAACATTGATTTTCTCATTACAATGGCATCTGGCAAAGGGTGATGTATATTAGGCAGCAAGTTAACAGTCAGTTCTCGAAGTTAATATGTTGGAAGCAGGAAAAATGGCCAATCATAAGGATCTGAGTGACTTTGACCAGGGCCAAATTGTGATGGCCAAATGACTGGGTCAGTGCATCTCCAAAGCGACAGGTCTTTGAGGTGTTCCTGGTGTGCAGTGGTTAGTACCTACCAAAAATGGTCCAAGGAAGGACAACTGGAGAACCAGTGACAGGATCATGGGTGGCCAAGGCTCATTGATCTGCATGGGGAGCGAAGGCTAACTCGTTTGTTTCAGTCCCACAGAAGAGCTCCTGTAGCCCAACTTACTGAAAAAGGTCATGCTGGCTGTGATAGAAAGTTGTGAGAACACACAGTGCACCACAGCTTGCTGTGTATGGGGCTGCATAGCTGCAGACCGGTCAGAGTGTCCATACTGACCCCTGTCCACTGCCAAAAGCACCTACAATGGGCACGTGAGCATCAGAACTGGACCATGGAGCAATGGAATAAGGTGGTCTGGTCTGATGAATCACATTTTATTTTGCATCATATGGATGGCCAGGTTCATGTGCGTTCTGCTGGGAAACCTTGGGTCCTGGCATTCATGTAGATGTTACTTTGACACAGACCAAGCAACGGTATTCCATAATTGCAGTGGCTTCTTTCAGCAGGATAATGCGTGCTGAAAAACTGCAAAATTTGTTCAGGAATGGTTTGAGGACCATGAAAGAGTTCAAGGTGTAGACTTGGCCTCCAAAGTCCACGGTTCTCAGTCTGATCGAGCATCTGTGGGATTTACTGTACAAACAAGTCTAATCCATGTAAGCCCCATCTCGCAATTTACAGGACGTAAAGTATCTGTTGCTAACGTCTTGTGACAGATACCACAGCACACCTCTAGAGGTCTTGTAGAGTCCATGCCTTGATGGGCCAGAGCTATTTTGGTGGCACAAGGGGGACCTACACAATATTAGGCAACTGGTTTTAATGTTATGGCTGATCTCTGTATATTGGCAGCACACTAGGCTCCTATTTCAATGATGTATATAAATTTCACTTTCTCATTTATATGAAGTCAACCTATTAGTCTGTTTTTATTTTTCCAGTTTTAATATATTTATTTAACATTTGGGCTTAAGTTGCCAACTCTGAATATGGTTGATAATTAGTTTAAAAATTATACATCTGTATTTGAAGACGTTCCAAATGAAGTAATGTTTCTTCTTCTTCTACCTTTTTTCAGTTAATCATGACGTATTTTAACACAATGTTCTGTTTTAAAAATGTAATTTGGCATTTGGAGTTTGAATTGGATAAGTATAATAATGAAACGATTAAACATTAAAATGCGTTTCCATCCCCTATGCAGGACATTTGCAAGCAGTCTTCCTCTGAGAAAAACAACATGGTGAGTGATATATGGATCTGATCGCACAGCATTAACAGAAAGAAGATTTCTGTTAGGGAAGTTAAGAGGTGTGAAAGAGGAATTGGATTTGTGTTCATCAGACATTTTAAATATTTATATTTTAAAATATAATTTTATATATATATATATATATATATATATATATATATATATATATATATATATATATATATATATATATATATATATAATAATTAATATTAAAATATTAATATTTTATTTCTAAATGAATAGCCAGCCTACTTTCACAAAACATTTATACTTTTGGAAAGGAGCACAATATCTTGATTTATGCCTTTAGTATTTGATAGTTTTTTAATATTTTAATTCAAATTTGATATTGATCGGCATGGCTTTTTGCAGTGTCATGTGAAATAGTTTTCCATTCATACACTGGATATAAACAATTTACACACCCCTGTTAAAATGGCAAGATAAATGATGTCAGAACTTTTTCCACCCTCAATGTGAAATTACAACATATAATAATAAAGTGAAAAACAATCAGAAACATTTTAGGGAAAAATAGGAAAAATTACAAACCAATAACTTGGTTGCATAAGTGTGCACACCCCTAAATGAATATTATTTTATTACACTCAGTCTTTTGGGTCTATCAGTGTGGCACATCTTGACTTGGCAATATTTTCCCACTCTTTCTTGCAAAAGCATTCTAGATTCATCAGATTGTGAGGGCTTTTCTCTGTGCACAGCCCACTTCAGGTCACCCCACAGATTTCTAGTTGGATTCAGGTCTGGGGTCTGGCTAGGTCATTCAAAAACTTTGATTTTCTGTTGGTTAAGCCATTCTTTTGTTGATTTGGATGTATCCTTTGGGTCATTGTCGTAGTGAAAGGTAAAATTCCTTTTCATCTTCAGATTACAAGCAGACACCTGAAGGTTTTGCACTATAATTTGGTATTTGTAGCTATTCTTGATTCCCTCCATCTTGATAAAAGCCCCAGGTCTGGTGGGAAAAACAGCCCTAATGCATGATGCTTCCACCACCATGCTTCACTGTGGGTAAGGTGTTCTTTTAATGGTATTATTATACCTTTTGGAATTGGTCTCCTAAGACCAAAACACATGATTTGGAGTGATTCAGTTGGGTTTGGATGTTTTTTTGATAAAGGTCTTCTGTCTATCCACCCTACGCCATAGCCCAGACATGTGAAGAATACAAGAGATTGTTGTCACCTGCAGAGAGTAATCAGTACCTGTCAAATATTCCTGCAGCTCCTTTAATGTTGCTGTAGGTCTTTTGGCAGCCTCCCTGATAAGTTTTTGTCTTTTCCTTTTGTAAATCTTGGAAGGACGTCCTGTTCTTGATGTCAGTGTACTGCATTTTCACTGTTTCTTGACAATGGCCTTCGCAGTGTTCCATTATACATTTAATGTTTGGGAATTCTTTTATACCCCTCTCCTGATGGATTCCTTTCTACAAGTTAGATACCATGCATGCAATGTAAGCTCTTCGCAGACCATGGCTTCAGCAGTGAGAGGAAACCAAGAAGATGTGAAGAAAATCCTACAGAAACAGCTGAACTTTATTTAGGGTTAATCAGAATAATTTCACTGATGACAGCTATATGATAATTACTTTTGAATATGAGATCAAATGTGATTGTTTCATTCTGAACACAGCCACATCCACAATTATAAACGGATGTTCACACTTACTATTAATAAATACACTTAATAACCAGGGTATTGTATGTTTTATATTTTTCCTAATTTTCCCTAAAATGTTCCAGATTTATCTTAGTTTCAATTGTTTCCATCACAAATACGTGCAATTTTAACAGGGGTGAGTAGACTTTAGCGCGGAAGAGAATATCGTAGCGTCAAGACGGACTCCGTGCGTGTTTGCAGCGATTCGCAATCTCCGATCACGACGGTAACCTCACGCCCCATGCTAATCTCTCTCTCTCTCTCTCTCTCCCTCTCTCTCTCCAGGAGGTACAAGAGCGGACGAGACCGCCGGATAGTGAGAGTCGCACATATGGAGGACGCCGGCCTGGGAAAACCCCCGCCCCGCCTCGGGAATCCCGCCTCCGCCACGAGTAGACTCCGCCGGCCGTCACGCCTCCACAAAACCCCGCACTCATCCACTTATAACCCATTCACCTCACCCTAGCCACAATAAACCACCGTTTGCGAACATCCTTCTGTCTCCTGTGGGTCTGTACACTGCCCTTCCCCGGGCTAATCCCTCACAATATATATATATCCTTCCCTCCTTCCCTCAGCCAGGGCATTAAAAATGGGTCGTGGATGGGTATTCCAGCATGACAATGACCCAAAACACACGGCCAAGGCAACAAAGGAGTGGCTCAAGAAGAAGCACATTAAGGTCCTGGAGTGGCCTAGCCAGTCTCCAGACCTTAATCCCATAGAAAATCTGGAGGGAGCTGAAGGTTCGAGTTGCCAAACGTCAGCCTCGAAACCTTAATGACTTGGAGAAGATCTGCAAAGAGGAGTGGGACAAAATCCCTCCTGAGATGTGTGCAGACCTGGTGGCCAACTACAAGAAACGTCTGACCTCTGTGATTGCCAACAAGGGTTTTTCCACCAAGTACTAAGTCATGTTTTGCAGAGGGGTCAAATACTTATTTCCCTCATTAAAATGCAAATCAATTAATAACATTTTTGACATGCGTTTTTCTGGATTTTCTTGTTGTTATTCTGTCTCTCACTGTTCAAATAAATCTACCATTAAAATTATAGACCGATCATTTCTTTGTCAGTGGGCAAACGTACAAAATCAGCAGGGGATCAAATACTTCTTTCCCTCACTGTATATATCCCTGTACTGTTCTACTTACTATCTCTTAACTCTTCTTTCTTGGCTGCTGCTGTGACACCCTAATTTCTCCATCTAGGGATTAATAAAGTATCATCTTATCTTATCTTACTTGGCATCTAATTATCCACGATTACTACAAGAAGTAACATTCTTACTTTACTCTTCCAAGGACAATCAGCATCTCCATGATTATATCTGATCTCCTCTCCAGGTGTTATGTCTCTTAAAGCAAAAAGGCACAAATGGGGCTTTCCTTTCATGATGATTCTCTTCATTTTGCAGTTGGGGTTAACGTGGTCATCACTAACCGGTCTTCCAAGAGTGCCATCATCCCTTGCAGCATCAATACTGAATTTGAACAAAACAGAAGACATTTATTTAGTTAAATTAGAAATAGTAGTGAACTAAAGAATGACTACTGCGCATCAGAATCGCAGCACTGCGCATCAGAATCGCAGCACTGCGCATCAGAATCGCAGCACTGCGCATCAGAATCGCAGCACTGCGCATCAGAATCGCAGCACTGCGCATCAGAATCGCAGCACTGCGCATCAGAATCGCAGCACTGCGCATCAGAATCGCAGCACAGTGCCACTTAAAGTCCTGAACTGCTGTGCTGCATTTCTGATGCGCAGTTCACCAGAATCACGCTTCGGACGAAATACACATTTAACAAAACAAAACAAACAAACAAACAAACAAAAAACACTAAAAAGGCAGATAATAAAAGCTATTAAAATCGTTTTTCTGATAACGGACAATATTATTGTTAAACACGATTCAGAACCGAGGTGAATCACAGACTATACTGTAAGCAGGTCTTTAAATATGGCGTCGGCGCTACATTTATAAATATATCAAATATATATGCGCACTCACGTTCAGATTTTTCCGTGCCAGATGAACTCGAATATAAATCCTTTCAAGTTGCTGTGGTAAATTCGTTGTCTTCTTTTGTCTTCAGAGAGTCAATTAGGTCTCTGTATTCCAGCATGACTCACAAACTATTCAACTCCACAGGTGCCTCATTAAACTGAGATATTCAACAACATACTACCTCATTGGCTCAAAGCTCCAGTGATTGCTTGCTGTTTCAACCATTCAAAGTTCATCAAGTTCTTCTGTGTCAACCAATCGGAGTTCAGCATTGCTGTACTACGTAATCAAGTGTGCGAGCGCAATTGTTTTTACAGTCTTTGGCCAGAGGGGGCCTTTACACACTTGACGCCCCCATACACACACACTTTATCGAGTAAATATCAATGTTGAGGACTAATGAGATTTTTGGTGGAGAAATTCAACTCGATAAAATAAACATGCTGCAACGCTTAGTATTGTGGGGACTCGATTTTAGGTCCCCACAATCAAAAATGTCCCAATCTTATTGGTGTGTAATCAGGCCGATGTCCACACACACACACACACACACACACACACACACACACACACACACACACACACACACACACACACACACACACACACACCACGACTTGCTTGTCGGATTCTGGTTCCACCTCCATATCTTTGTCTATCAGATGAGCAAGCTCCTCACCACCATGGCAATCATCATCATTCTCATAATGATCAACAGCACCAACAGCCTCTGCCCTGTCCTGTCCTAGAGACCAAAATAAAATCCGGGTAATCAACAAAAAACAGGAAATTACTGAATATAAAAATCAGGCACTCTTGTAGCAGAGCAATGCTAGAGGATCTACTGAGCCAGAAGAAGCTAACACTACAGCTCATTCTTCCTCACTGCTCATATGCCCCACTGTATACAACAAACTACCACTATGGGCATAACAGAGACCATTACCTGTGTGTCCATTACCTGAAGCCTCTCTGGAATTGAACACAAGAGGAACCAAGACCCAGGCGCATGATTCCCAATGTGTCTGGGGTGCAGTTATTCATCCAAAAATCTTTACAGCTGCCAAGAACCTCTCCCTTAATACTGGAACAAACACAAACTTTTCAAAGGATCTGAATTACTGTTTATTTCTGCATTATTAAGTGCTTTGTTTATTATTCCTGCACAAATTAAGCACAACAAACTAGATTTTTAAAGCTTGTTTTGAATGCATTTTGTTCAACAGCCCCCAAAATTAATGAAACCACAATATAATTTTTATGAAGCATTCTCTATGCATACATAATACTGTGTTTTCCCCTTATTCTAGCCAGTGGAATTAAATATTGAAATAAATATTGTTTAGCCTGACTCTTTTTGCTTCTACTGCTTGTCCAGTGAAATGGATCCCATGTCCAGCAGAATTCCCTACCTAAAGTCAACAAATTAATGCCTTGCAGCTGGTCTTTACCTGAGGAGCGGATACTTTTGCTTTTCATGTGCCTCTGCAGGATTCAGAGACTCAAGAGGCAGCCGAACAATCTTCATTGGCTGAAGGAACATAGCAGGGGTAAGATGCAAACATAAACCCAAGACTTGAGAACAAGTACTTTTCATCATGTGCATAATGATATGTTACATAATGATATGATACATGTTACTTATAACTGCCTTATAAAAGGTATATGTGAACAATACCAGGTTAACTTGTGAGAACCAGCAAAACTGACCTAAGCTGCACATTTTCTCATCTTGCGATGCATACGTGCACACACACATACACACACACACACACACACACACACACACACACACACACACACACACACCTTCTGGATACAGACCAGCACAGAATATATTATACCTGAATATATAAAGAATATATAAAGAATATATAAAGATGATGCACAAGAAAGCCCACAAACTGTTTGCTGAAGACAAGCAGACTAAGGACATGGATTACTGGAACCATGTCCTGTGGTCTGATGAGACCAAGATAAACTTATTTGGTTCAGATGGTGTCAAACGTGTGTGGCGGCAACCAGGTGAGGAGTACACAGACAAGTGTGTCTTGCCTACAGTCAAGCATGATGGTGGGAGTGTCATGGTCTGGGGCTGCACGAGTGCTGCCGGCACTGGGGAGCTACAGTTCATTGAGGGAACCATGAAGGCCAACATATGCTCTGACATACTGAAGCAGAGCATGATCCCCTCCCTTCGAAGAGTGGGCCGCAGGGCAGTATTCCAGCATGATAATGACCCCAAACACACCTCCATGATGACCACTGCCTTGCTAAAGAAGCTGAGGGTGAAGGTGATGGACTAAACCCTATTGAGCATCTGTGGGGCATCCTCAAACGGAAGGTGGAGGAGCACAAGGTCTTTAACATCCACCAGCTCCGTGATGTCATCATGGAGGAGTGGAAGAGGACTCCCATTGGCAACCTGTGAAGCTCTGGTGAACTCCATGCCCAAGAGGGTTAAGGCAGTGCTGGAAAATAATGGTGGCCACAAAAAATATTGACACTTTGGGCCCAATTTGGACATTTCACTTAGGGGTGTACTCACTTTTGTTGCCAGCCGTTTAGACATTAATGGCTGTGTGTTGAGTTATTTTGAGGGGACAGCAAATTTACACTGTTACACAAGCTGTACACTCACTAATTTACATTGTAGCAAAGTGTCATTTCTTCAGTGTTGTCATATGAAAAGATCCATCCATCCATCCATCTTCAACCGCTTACACCTTTTCAGGGTCACGGGGAACCTGGAGCCTATCCCAGGGAGCATCAGGCACAAGGCGGGGTACACCCTGGACAGGGTGCCAGTCCATCACAGGGCACACAATCACACACACATTCACACACCATGGACACTTTAGACACGCCAATCAGCCTACCATGCATGTCTTTGGACTGGGGGAGGAAACCAGAGTACCTGGAGGAAACCCCCACAGCACGGGGAGAACATGCAAACTCCACACACACAAAGCCACGGGAATCGAACCCAGACCCTGGCGGTGTGAGGCGAACGTGCTAAAGTCGAAGTGGGGGTGTGAGGTGAAGTGTTTCGTCGCCGCAAGATTGCCGAGGGTGTTCTAGGGGTTTCCCAAGTAACGGGATCCCATCTTGCCGTCAGGAAAAGCCACGGGTGCAGCCAGGGTGCGGGGTCTTCGCTCGCGTTGGGATTGTCTGTAAAACACACAGCAAAGGTTATCGCATGCACACTGAGAGCCTCCTCTCCCTTGTGAGTGTAGTATCGCCCTTTTTATACTCTCCCGTCGCCTGCTTGATGGTGGAATTTTTCCGTGCCGCCCGCCATTCAGCAGCCGTGTGTATGTCGGCGGCCCCGTCCCGCCGCCACGCGTTTTCCGGCTGTCCAGAGCACTGGTGGTGCTGAAGCGGAGCTGTCTCCTCAGCACCCCAGCGGCAGTCGCAGGAGGAGCGATCTTTGTTTCTTGTGCGTCGGCCGCAGTATATAGTCCAGCAATCGCCTAAAATCACTAAATCGCCTAAATTCATGGTACAAAATATGTTATGGTCTGATTATTCTAATTCTGCAAGATATATTCATACCATTATTTCAAAAGGTATGTTTAATGCAAAAAAGCACATCAATAAAAGAACACCATACCCGTAGTGAAGCATGGTAGTGGCACCATCATGCTTTATGGATTTTCTTCAGCCAGAACTGGGGCTTTTATCGGGGTGGAAGGAATCATGAATAGCTACAAATACGGGGTGATTTTAGTGCAAAAAAATTCAGTCATCTGCATTGTATTTCAGATTCCCCCAAAAAGAGATTCTTACTTGCAATATAATCTCACTTATATGCTTGCCTTACGAACTTTAGCTAATGCTCAGTAATGAGTACCCCTTCTTACCTTATCAGGCGGAGTCCGGGACCTCTTGGCTCAGAACCTTCTGTGTAGGAAGCCGGTCTTGTGGAGCAGGAAGAAAATAATAAAAGAAAGAAAGAGAAAATTGCCTATGACTCAATCAGGAGTCGTTACTAGTTATTTGAAGTGTATTCAAATCACCCACGATGAGGCTTTGGTTTACTGGTTCAAAATAACAATATTTAACATAGGCGTCTCATCACTCGAATGATGGTGCGTACATAAGAGTCTCATCACTCTGTTGATAATTGAGAGTAAATACATTTACATAAGTATGTAGTATATAGGATATAGGAACATACAGATACTTTCACAGAAGCATCTCATCACTGGGATGATAAATGCCTAAGTTAGGCATACATGAAGACATAAAAACATGAGCGTCTCATCACAATAATGATAGATGCATAAGTTAGGCAAACATCACATACAAAGACGGAAGTGGCCTCATCACAAGGAAGATAAATGCATTATGTTAGGCACACTTAAAGACAGACAGACAGACAGACAGACATGACAGGTTTACAGCCCCTTAGGGCTTGAGTGGCACAAGAGCAAAACCACGGCATAAATTTTCACCTCGCAAGTTCCATTCAGCTATATATACTCCTCAGACAGCCATTAAAACAGGAAGTAGTCTCCTAATATGGGTATGAGAGCTAAGTCACTTATTCAACAGTCATGTTATTCAGAGCCTGAATGGTATCTTATACACAGAGTGTATGTTTATTTCTCTTCTTATATTATATAACATATATCTGGCTTGATCAACATGGTGTAGGAAGAAACTCATTTGATTAAGAGCTTTATGCAGCTGTTGTTTTAATATTCTTATCTGTTCATGCGTCCATTCGCTGGATTCAATCTCACTGTCCACTTGTTGGGGAGATATTCCAGAGAGCCGAGGCCCATATCTCTCGGCAAGCTGCCGTGAGGGGAGACCAGGTTTCGGAAATGTTTGTGTAGTGCTCCTCTTGAACTCCCGGTAGAGTGTAGGATGCTTTTGGGTACAGTAGGTTTGCCGGTAGTGCCGCTTTCTCTCTGAGCTCCTTTTCTCCTTATCCTCTCTCAATTTTTCTGCTTTCTCGTTCCATACCTTTTTGTATGATTAATGCATTTTAGATTATACAGCATAATTAAACAGCATATACACATCACAATTAAACAGCATACATTTATACCACAGAATCATTTATTCAATCTTTCCTTGTGCCTTTATGGTGACCTTAGGGAATAGCCATGATCATGTTCAATTATTTAAATATTCTTCTACGAATCCCTGATTGGCCTCGAGTTCCTCAGATAGTAGTTGCAGAGATTCCATTACTGCTTGTAAGCTGAAGATTAAAAGGAATTTCACCTTTCAGCACAACAATGACCCAAAGCATACATCCAAATCAAGGAATGGCTTAACCAAAAGATTAAGTGTTATTGAATAGCCTAGCCAGAGCCCAGACCTGAATACAACTGGAAATCTTTGAGGTGACCTGAAGAGGGCTGTGCACATGAGATGCCCTCATAATTTGACAAGAGTTAGAATGCTTTTGCAAAGAAGAATGGCTCAATTTAAAAGTCAAGACGTCCCAAACTGACTCTTACCCAAAAAGATTAAATGCCATGATAAAAATCTAAAGGTGCTTCAATTAAGTATTAGTTTACAGGTGTGCACGGCTACGCAACCAGGATATTGTACATTTTAAAAATATATATATACTGTACCTAAATGATTGCTTTTCACTTTAATTAATAGGTTAAAATTTCACAATAAAGGTAGAAAATGATCTGAATGATTCATCATGGTTTCTTTTTTTTTTTTTTTACATCACACAACCTGCCATTTTAACAGGGGTGTGTAGACTTTATATCCACTTTAGCTGGCTAGCTTGTTGCTAACAAAAGATGAAGGCATAAAGGCATCTACGGTTTTCCCCACTTTGTAGCGCTATCACATGGAGGTAGAACACTATGTAATTCTGAGCTCTGACTTCCCACTTAGGAGGTAAGTCAAAAACATTAGCATTAGCTCTTGTCATTTATCAAGAAGGTACTCTGGACTTCAGTTCCCATCAGCCACTGCACTCTACTACATCAATGTCACATAACCACCTGCACCTGAATCATGTTTTTGTTAACGAGCATGCTTATATATAGCCACTGTTTGCACTGCTTCCTTGTCTTATGTTTGCCTTATGTTACCGTTGTCCGTGTTACTGTGTTTTGGTTCTGTTAGCCTATGTTTAGTCCTTGCCACAGTGTTTTGGATTAGTCATAGTATCTTTTGTGTTTTGTTGGTTTATTTAATAAAACGTTTAAAATCTGCGATTTCCTCCACAACCATCTTTGAGACATGACAGCTCTGAATTAACACTGAGACAGAGGCATGGGTTGACACTAAAGCAGCAGTCACATTTCTTCAGAAACCACTGCAAATATGGGTGGCAACCGTATCTATCATATGCCAATGTTAAAATATGCCATCTGTTCCTGTATGCAGTGGCACCACATTCCAGGCAACTTCTCTTTTGATGTTGATTTTCTACAGTTGTGCTCATAAATTTATATACCCCTGTCAGAATCTGCAAAATATTAAATGTTTTTAAATAAGCGAGATCATTAAATTGCATTTATTTTTTTATTTATTGCTGCCCTGAATAAGTGTTTTCACATAACAGATCTTTACATATAGTCCACTAGACACAACTGAATTTGCACAAATGAACCAGTTCAAAAGTTTATATGATTTTGAGTTCCATCTTTTCACACTGAGGACAACTGAGGGACTCGTACACAACTATTACAAAAGGTGAAAACATTCACTGATGAAGGCAGCACGATGCATTAAGAGACAGAGTAGTGTAAACTTTTGAACAGGATGAACAGTGTAAATTATTATTGTTTTCTCTTCTGGGAAACATAAATATCTTAGGCCTATGTAGCTTCTGAAAGGCAGCACTAAATATAATATAATATAAAATAAGATCTTTAAACAAAATAATAATTTAAACCAATCATCCTGTTCAAAATTTTACACCCCAAAAGTTTACAGGTCTTCAACAAATAAATTCATGTTTGTTAATTTACTTTGATATTTTGAGTCCCTTAAATACATTAGTTGCATATAATATACATTAGTTGTTAAAACACACTTTTAACAATTAAATGTCGAACATATTATATTGAGTAATCTAGACAAAGCTTTTAAGCCATGTGCATTTTTGGAATTCTAATGAGGTTATTCTTACTTAAAAAGGTCAACATTAGATTTGGTTGATGCAATTTGGGGGAAACACATTTTGGAGGCGGAGTTTGTGAATCAAGTGATCATGGCTGTATTTTGATGCTGCAATTTTGAAGAGTTTGAGGCCTTTTGGAACTTTCGAAACACTGCACGAGGCAGTTCTCATACCATACATGTCTGAGGTCTATCATGTGGGTGATTGGAGGGCGCGAAGGATACAGTCAGTACATTTACATGGACAACAATAATCCGATATTAAGACGATACTCTGATTAAGAAACTAGGATGTAAACAGCGATTATTGATGACCTTAACCCGACTAAAGTCATACTCGAAGTAAACACAAATGGAATTAAGACGTGTGGAGTATTCCTATTTTAGTCGCATTATTGAAGTGCATTATAGATATGTATACACCTTAATCACAATATTAACATTGTGTGGGAATTTTCATGACAAGACACGTACACACACAGCAGTGCTCAACCATTTGTCAACAAAGAAGAGAGCACGGCTGCGTCTGTAACCGAGTATTTACCTGCTACTTTATATAATAGGTGCAATACATGTATTTTCACTACTATAGAGTAGGTAAGTACGCGATTTCGGACGCAACCCACGGCTTCAAGCAGTCGTCTATTTGCATGTACAGCACGACAAATAATTAACCGCACTCTAAGCTTTCATAAAATTAAAAACGAAACACCCAAAACTGTATACGGTACCGATCAGGAGAGGGGTACAAAAGAAAATCAAAAACATTATACATAACATAGAACACCATAAAGGCCAATGAACAACGAAGACGAACTGTATGTCAATATGTGAAATTCTGGAGGGAACATCAGACGGCGTGGTGTGGGGACGTAATGACGTGTGTCGTTAATCTATCTATTTTCTATAACATGTAAAATGGGAACATGAAAGGAATATTCTAAAAGCGACTCATGTGAACACCTTAATCACAATATTGTCTTATTCAGAATAAGGTCAATAATTAGATTGCTATTGTCCATGTAAACGTAGGCAGTGATGCATCCTTCAAAATTCGCCAAATGAAGGCCACGACACAAAGGATCCATGGATCCTTCAAATTGAGGCATCCTTCGATGGCGCTTGATGACGTGGCAGCTGAGATATACAGCCTTACTAGGACGCAGCCTTCAGTGTGAGAAACAACTTTCTTCACATGAACTTGCATTTCCGGTCTCAAGCATTGGCATACATATGAATGGAAGTGAATGGAACGAAAAGTGAGACACGGGCTAACACTAAGGCGGAGACACGGGCTTCTTTGTGCGTTTTTTTTTTATTCTTTTTTCATAGCAGTTCTGCACTTGCATCCTGTCACCCTGGGTTCCGTTATGACAGACCTCTGACAAAGTCAGCGCCACCTATCGTGCAGGCATGAATTAGCTGAAGGCTAATGTGTGGGCTAATAACACGCTCAGTGTGAAAGGGCGTTAACGCTGAGGAGGAGACCGACGTAAAAGTGGGGAGAAACACTTCAAAAGGCGATTTCTTCTGAAAGGAGATAAGAAAGAATCTGTGTGTTAATACTGTGCCACTCTGTGACAGTGTGTGTTTTAATGTGTCAGGTCCACTACACAGAGAATAGACGTGTTTCACAGCTTTAATAAAATGTATTATATAGATATATTCCAATTACAGTAACTTACTCCTATTAGTTACTGTGATCAATTGATAAAAATAATTTACTGTAATTAATAAGTTCGTCACAGAAATCACCCACGATGCGATGCATATTGCAGTTAAATAGTGTATAATTATATATACAGTAATTTACTGGCCATTTTTACAGTTGTTTACCGTACAAACTACAGTAAGGGTTAACAGTGTGTATTGAGTGTTAGAAATGAGAGTGCTGAAGTTCAGAATTAAGTCAATATTAGAGAGTGAAGTAGCTAGAAAAATGTGAAGATCAAGAGAATTGCAGAATGAAGAGGTGCTAATGGATGATAAGATGCACTGTTTCAGTAAGGGAACATCACTGAATTTGTGATCAATGTCCAGGCCACTAGTGCAGAGTGTATGCCCATGAATATGATCAGGGAAGTTCACATATTGATGCAAATCAAAACACTACTGTACAGGCACAGGCTGGTGTGGAGAATCCATATGAACATTTAGATCCTCAAACTGGAGAATTATTACAACAGACGGTTCAAGCTATAGTGTGATTAGTTCATTAAACTCAGAGAAAAAGATTTGTAAGGACTTGGGTGGTGGATATATCAGAATAATTAAAACTGGATCAGTGCAAACAGTGGCGGCTCGTCCACAGGGGCAGTGGTGCAGAGTCCCACCATTTATACCAGGTGTTCATCAAATGTTAATATTCATAAAGTCCTCATTCACAACTCCATACAGACTAACGGAGAGCATTTCCACTGCAAATTATTCAGTTTATCTGCTATTCTAATATACCTGAATTCACCCAGTCCCCTTTGTGTGTGAATAACACCACTGGGGCGCAGCACTAAACCATGAACAATCCAGTTTTAATCTAAAAGTTTCATATCAGTGAAAAAATAAATCTAAATTACCTGATGGTACTGAAGGTGCCGAAGTTGATCAGTGATCAACAATGCGGTCAGATAACCATCTTTATCTAGCCTATAAATAAAAAAGCGATTGACACATTACAGCTGTGCATTTTAACAGCTGTGCAGCTTTCAGCTGGTGACAGGATGTGTTGCAAACATTCTTTACGCGGAAGCCGTCACTTTTGTTCACTTTCAGTGAGCAGACACAGGCTCCAGACTTCATCTGTCTAAAAGGCTGAAGGCTCCGGGATTCAGCCCCCACGTGTACGGACACCATGAGGACTGTTTTACTCGGGATATTTATTCTCTTTAAAGGAGCAATTTGCACGTCTGAGTACAACTTTAACGAGGTGATCAGACACTTTGCTGTGGGAAACGGTAAGGTGTTTGTTGTTACCGACTCTCAGCTCCACCAAATGCGGCACGATCTCGAAGTAGAGAAGATTAAAGTCATATCAAGCACCACGGACCAGAACGCAGTGAACATCTTGTTGCCTTTCGAGGCGAACGGAACTCTGATCACATGCGGCACTTTGAACTGCGGACACTGCGAGGTCCTGGATATAAATGATATAACACGAACTATCTACAGGGAGAACTTGCCGGTTGGACCGCTTGTGAACGAATCATCCGTTGCGTTCCTTGTCGATTATCCAGGCGACAGTAATGGCACATACATGTTGGTGGGGAGAGAGAATAATGATGAAAAGAAAATGTGTACCGATGCCGGTGTGGCATTGTACAACACTCTCTACACTCAGTATGGTGATATTTTTTCTAAATCAGACTCTTCTACAACTGAAGCCTACATTAGGATTCCTGGTGTTGAGTGGGTAGATGGTTTCCAGGTATCTTCACAGTTTCAGTCCTACCTCTTCGCCAACATTAATTTAACCAGCAAAATAAAAAAAGTGGTTTTCTTTAAGATGGATAACAACCAGAAAAAAACAGAAATGACGAGATCTCTGAAAGTTGCAACTTTACGCTGCTGTGATGACCAACTTCGCCAGAAACTTGTGTCCTCTGCCTTTATCTCGTCGGAGTCTTCTCTTTTATGGATGGGAATATTCACTGCAGAGCGTCCAGACCACCCTGAGAACACTGTGTTGGCTATTTACAACATTACTGCCAGCAGACCAGTGAATCCTGCTGAAGAAATCAGATGCAGTCCAGACTGTCCCAGATCAACACAGGTTTGAAACACTTAGATAGTTGCTCTAAAACTTAAAACATTTTAACGTAGACCTATTTATAATCTCCATGCAAGCAACATATATATGTTATATAGGTTATATATGTTATTACCAGGGTTGGGAGGGTTACTTTAAAAATGTATTTCATAACACTTACAAATTACTTCATAAAAAATGTCATCAGTAACTTAATCCAAGTATCACAATATGAAAGTAATGTAATCTGATTATTTTTGGATTACTTCAAGGCCACATATGTAAATAAAGTCAAGTGAAAAACAATATGATCTAAAATACTTTTATTTGAGCTTAAAACATGTTCAATGTTTGAATTTGTTTTAAATAAATAAATTAATAAAAGATTATTGTCCCTGAGGCGGGCCACGTCTTCGTTTTCAGAAGTCTTTGTTTTGGTCTGTTTACACTGAAACCCGGAGTTTTCAAACTAAAACGTTTCCAAAAGTCTCCGTTTGAGCGCCGGAGTGTAGACACGCAACCATAACAATTATGCGTTTTAAAAAATAAAAAGCACTGGTGTAAACAGGGACTAAGTCCCGCCTTCTTGCACACTGATTGGTCGATTATAAAAGACTTGCGCACTGATTGGTTGATTATAAAAGCCCTGCACACCGATTGGTCAATTATAAAATACTTGCACACCGATTGGTTGATTATAAAAGACTTGCACACTGATTGGTCGATTATAAAAGACTTGCACACTGATCTGGCAGATTCCTGCGTCTCAACCATTATCCTACTCTCAGAGTGAAGGTGAAGCACTGTTGTGTACAGTGTTAAACAATTGCTTGACAATAACAACAAATGAAGCTGTCTTCAGTGTCTACACACCCATGACCATATAAGGTCATCTTAATTTCATGTAATCACATTACTCGTATCACATGGCCATTCAAATGTGTACATGGTGGTAGAATGTTCACTCATGGCATCTGATATTTTATTTTCTTCCATGGACATTCAAAAGAATTTAGGAAATTATATATATTTATGTGATGCTAATAGTGTGTCTTTTTTTCAGTGTATTAAAATCAGCATTCATAGTAACTCTGTTTTGAATGCTATTAAAACACGGGGTGGGGGGGGTTGTAGGGGAGAAAAAAAAAAGTGTCCTCTTTTTGAAAAATCAGAATTTGGTCACCCTAACTTTTGTGATGTAATGTTACTGGCATCAGGGATAGTGATCTTTTAATTATTTATTTATTTATTTTCTTAAAACTAATCCAAACACTGAACATGGTTTTAAGCTCTAAATAAAAGTATTTTAGGATCAAATTGTTTTCTCTTGACTTTATTTGCATATGTGGCCTTGAAGTAATCCAAAAATAATCAGATTACATTACTTTCATATTGTGATACTTGCATTAAGTTACTGATGACATTATTATGAAGTAATTTGTAAGTGTAATGGAATACATTTTTAAAGTAACCCTCCCAACTCCGTATATATTGTGTTATGTCAAAAGATTAATTTCTTTGGTTTTAAATGAAAAAAAAAATCCTGATAGTATTCCTTAAAAACATTTTTTTAATAAAATGTGCCTGTAATCTGATTAATTTGTTTTCTGACATAACTGTAACGGATTACAGTTACCTTTTTTTTTTGTATCCTGATTACGTAATGCCGTTACATGTACTCCGTTACTCCCCAAGCCTGGTTTCTACTGATAACCATTTGTCTTGTTCCTGTAGAATAACGAGGCTGTTGTAGATCCCCTTGCTGTGGTATTCAAACACAATTCAATGACATCTGTGGCAGCGAAAATTAAAGGGTCTTGGACTGTGCTGTACATCGGAACTGCAAATGGCCAACTGATAAAGGTCTGATTCTCTCTCTCGCGCTCTCTCTCTCTCTCTCTCTCTCTCTCTCTCTCTCTCTCTCTCTCTCTCTCTCTATTTCATGTTAAATGGTACACCCAAACCCTGTACACACAGTCAGCCAGACAACACTTGCAGACTATTATTGTGCGAGCACATGTATTAGATATGTTTTTGAAGATTGAAGACAATGCAAAAAGAATGTTTCTTATGTTATGTACAACAACAGTATATTTATAAACACAGTGAAGACAGCACACTTTTTCTTTTTCTTCATGTATTTTTATTATTATTAATTCTAATACAAGTTTGCCTATGTCTACATCTATCTACTATGATATGTACACACTTTTCCTCTCTATATGAGAAGCTGGTGAATAAATCTTTACAGTGGCTGTGAAGGCCATGCATTGTGTTGAAACTCCACATAATGATTCCAAGCCTTGTTTTGTGTCATATGACAGCTTGTACTGGACACAGATTACAGATCTGGCTGTGCAAAAGTACTATACAGATCTGATGATGACAGGATGGTGTTTCCCAGAATGTACTTTGACCCAGTGGATCATAATTACATCTACATAGCTTTGAGAAATCAGGTGAGTTTTAGCTGGTCTGAAGTTAAAGCTGTGCCTGCACACATGGATTTTTAGGATGAAATTGAGACAAGTGACCAACTCTATTCATTATTTATGCCAAATGATTTAAGAGGCAGTGCTCAAAGTTAAGAATCAGCCAGTTCACTTCAGCAGTTTAAACAAATGGTTAACTCCTAATAGCAATAAGACAAATAATAGCAATTAATGCCATAGCTTAATAGTGTTTGTGTGTGTGTGTGTGTGTGTGTGTGTGTGTGTGTGTGTGTATGTGTGTATGTTGTAGATTAAACGTGTTGCAGTGACTCAGTGTGGTATGTATGGCACTTTAAGAGACTGCATTGGCAGCATGGACCCTTTCTGTGGATGGTGTGGGGTCACAAAAAGGTAACCTTCTAACCAACTCTTTTACATCTCTCACTAATGAAATGTTTATGTTCATTTTTCAGTTTAATATTCAGTTCATTAACTCTTCCAACAACCAGTGCTTTTTTTTTTTTTTTAGCTTTCTTTCATCAGTTAGCTCTTACTGCCTTATATGCTCGTGCATCACCAACCTGATGCAGTGTAATTGTCTGTAGTAACAGCACATATCTTACAGAATGAAATACACTCACTGTCCACTTTATTAGGAACATCTGTACATTCATGCAGTTATTACACAAACTGCGCAGTTCATTTTAAAAATTATTTACAGCATATATTATGTGCTGTACAAGATTTCAAACACTCCATAAGCAATAAACAGAACGAGTCACTTCATTTTGTTGCTGTCGTATTTCTTAGCTACTTCCTGGTGCTTTTTTAATTAGCACAACAGACACCAGAAAATTGTTCTCACCAGCATGGAACTACACATTGCAGCTATGGTAACCATGCAACCAAACAGTGGAAAAGAGGCTGTTTTTCTGTCTGTTTGAGGGGTTATTTCTCTCATTAATGATCAGTGGAGTGAGATGGACAACTGGGGAGATACACTACATACACTGCCTAGGCAGGATGGCCCCTTACTTGAATATTAATAGTAATCATTCTTACTCATCTAATGTTTGCTGTGTGTCATGTAATGGGGATAGAGATGGATGCAAGTGCACTTTAAGTTTTTATTAAAGAGACAGGCAGACAATTCCAAATACATACATCAATCCAACCATCTATCTTCTATATCGCTTATCCTACTGGGTCGCAGGGAACCTGGAGAATATCCCAGGGAGCATCAGACACAAGGCAGGGTACACCATGGATAGGTTGCCAATCCATCGCAGGGCACAATCACATACACATTCACACACCCATGCATACACTACAGACACTTTGGACATGCCAATCAGCCTACCATGCATGTTTTTGGACTGGGCAGGAAACCGGAGTACCCAGAGGAAATCCTTGCAGCACGGGGAGAACATGCACACACACACACAGGGCTGTGTTTTTGGAATTGAACCCCCAGCCCAGGAGGTGTGAGGGGAATGTGCTAACCAGGTCTCTACAGTAACAATTATTTTTACGGTTGAAGTTCAGGGTTTTTTTTTTTTAGAGATGCTAATGTTAATGTGCTACAATATAACACACAAGTGGGCATGAGAGAACTTGAGCTGGTCAATTATGACAGAATTTAGGAACATAGCGTGAGCCATGACAAATTCATTTACCTTCTATAAACTAAATTGAATATTTTCAGTTAATTTTACAGGCTGTATGCAAAAAAACAACAACCATTAACCTGTTTCATCTTGTAAACAAATACAAAAAACCTCAATGTTCAGTCTTTGAAGTCTGCTCCTCTTAAATATATTTAAAGCTACACTATTAGACATTTTCCACTGTCATGGTTCTGGGCTGGAGTCAGTTCTGGAACCGCTCTGTGTATATTGTGTATATATCTGAATAATCTCATATAGGATGTGATTGGATGAGTTCATTTACCCGTCAGATGCAAAGCGCTTTAGGTTAATGGTGTTCATTAGGGATGCATCAATCAGGATTTTTTACAGCCGATACCGATCGAGATGCCAATCTTTTTTCGTTTAATCAGGAGGTCATAAACAGTTAAATGTAAGCTCTCTGCTCATGGTCACTGTTATTTGAATTAAAATAATAGCAATGAGAAATACTGTTGGGTAATTGATAAATAAACAAGCATAAAATATTTATTTTTAAATATCTTAAACAATAAAGAGACCTAATTAAAAGTAACTAACACAAATATGAAGGCTAATAGCCTTCTAAGGAAATAGCTTACTAAGCTTAATGTCAAACTGATATTAAATGCAACCCATAGTAATTAAACATTATTTCATTTGTCATTTTATTTATATTTTATGAATTAATTATAATATCTATTTTTTATATTAACTGATTTATTTATAACTAAGCACATTTTCTGTCTTCAGATTTTATTATTTTTTGTTCATCAGTTGTTCCTTTTAGATTGGTCCCCCAGTAAATTGTTGCCATGTGTGCTGATAATATTGTGTCAATAAAAGATGGCGGTTTATGAGATCAGCAAGTTGAGAGAAGCAAATGATGTTCAGTGTTACTCTTGTCATCATAATGGCTTATTTGCAGTATTTGCACACTTGTTTGTTTGACTGAGGTGATGAAAAGCAGTCTGAAAATTGTTGCATGGTGTAGATGCATTTTGGAGTTGTAGTTTTTATTCTGATTTTATTATTCAACTTCAAACAGGTCACTTGCAATGTCTATATATTTTTCCACAGACGCACAAAATTGCAAATGCTACTGAAATGGTCGCACTGTAGAGCCCTGCTAACCACTAATCTACTGTGCACGCCAATTCCAAATCGAAAGGCAAAAACATAGTCAAAAAGCAAGTGAGGAGTCAAATTGGCAAAAGGGCATAAACAGGGCTTAGACAAAAATCGAGAAATACGAGGACAAAACAGGACAAAATCCCTTTAACGAGGAACAAGGATCAAAGGCTCGGTATGGGTCTGGTGAAAAACACACAGAAACACACAATACTTTGCACTGAACAAAGAAACATGAGGGGTTTAAATGATAAATGTAACCAAAGGTGGAAACAATAACAGCTGAGACATTAGGGAGGAACCAATGCATAACAAGGGCGGAGACAGGACAGAAACAAACAAAAAAACCCACAATTGTCAAAAGTAAACAAAATCACTGTTAACCCGGAACTGCATGCTGTTGCGCTTCGGGCAGTTCATACTCGACACATGCTCCGGCACACAGCGTGAGGGGAAATCCGTCACACTGTGAGAGAAAACATACTGTGAGTTCTGATATATATATTCCTTCAGAACATGACCAGACTTCTCAAACCACTTGCTTATTCGTGTTATCCACAGGTTTTAGTGGTTATGTGTTCAACAAAGCAGCCCTCTGACATTAGGCATTTCTTTTTGTCCCCTCATTTTTGATCACTCTAGATGCTGTTTGCAGAAGGAGTGTACAGCACCATCTTGGATCTCCATTGCTAAAGATTCTTTTCAGAAAGAGCTGATTTCCTTTCAGGTTATTTCTTTAATCCCTGGAGAGGTAAATGTTATTGAATGAAATATGAAAAACCTCTTATCTTTTTATGGAAATGTACAGTATTTGTTTCTTTTTTAATGTTATTAATTGTTGTCCACTCTCAGATCAATCTGACTGTATACCTGCACCTGGAGGCCACAGAAAGTCTTCCTTTAACATGTACATTCAAGGCAGGAAGTGTGGATCTGTGTACTAGCCCAGTTGCACACTTTCCCAGCTGCTCCTGCAATTTCCCTGAAAAGCACCTGTCTTCTGATAGTCAGTATTTTCACAGTATTCTTCAGAATTGTGTGGGTCATATCACATTTTATAGGCTAAGTAAAAAAAAAACTTCTTTTTTTTTAATGAATTCATTTTGCCCAACAATATGTAACTCTGCTCTACTTCTCCAGGACTCAAAGTCACAGTGACAGTCAATATTAGTGATCAGATCTTCACAGACAGCCTGACACTGAGGAGCTGCCCAAATATCACAGAGAATACACAATCAGATGCTCAGTAAGAAGATCCATTATTAAAAACCAAATATCTGTAACCAACCATCTGTCACTTTAACATGTTATTGGCCTATATAATAGATATTTGATGACACCGTATATATCATATTCTGGATGACACCAAGAGTCATGGTATGGAGTCTGGTATAGTTTAATGTCTATTTAATATTTAGGTGCACAGCCTGTGTCTCAGCTGGGTGTTATTGGAACAACAGTGGCATGAAGTGTACCTGGACTCCTAAATCTGCACCTTATGTACACATACAGGTGAGTCTGTGTAATGTACTCAGCTACATACAGCATACAAGTGAGACATGACACACGTCTCACTACTTTCTATATTACTTTTGGTTACTTCAGTTGAGCTTTTGCTAACTTTATTTTTAACACATGCAATTTTTTTATTAGAGAATTGTTTGCTCCCATTTGTGAATTTCTTACACCACCCTTTCCGCAATCATTGTTTTCATCAGTCTAGTTTGTTCTGTATAGTTCCTTTCCTGTTTCATTGGGAAGTTTTCATATGTATTCAGTGATTCTGTTTCTGGGTTGGTTGTTCTGTCTTTTTTATACTCATCTTGGGTTTCAGAAGTACCTCAATAATCAGATTTATTAGCTCCATGGATTTTATGTTTTAGTTTCATATGTAGAATACAGTGCTGTGAAAAAGTATTTACCCCATCCTGATTTCTTCTGTTTTTGTGTATTTTTCATACTAAATACTTTTAGATCTTCAAACGAAATCATACATAAAACAAAGGCAACCTGAGAAAACACACAATACAGTTCCCTTTCAAAGGGAACTTCAACATTGCGTTTAGCATAACACTATGGGGAGCGCCTGTCGCGTGACCGGCATCTGAAGCTTGTGTAAAATCATGCCTATTTATAGGCCTGCCATAATCAGGTGACGTGGTAATTAAGTGATATAAATATGGCACCTGTGAACCGTGCCATCAGCCTTTATTATCTTCAGCAAACACTGCATGTCAGTTGTCTGTGTAAAGAAACAAAAAGACGCTTCATTTAATTGCTATCTTTTCTCAAAATCTCAGAACTTTTCTATCCCTTTAAAAAAAAAGAGAAGAAAAAAAGGAATGAGCGAGAGAGAAAAATATGAGTAAGAGAATTCAGGAAGTGTGTTACGGCTTGCTCCCGTTTGATCACGGGGAATAGTGCACACTTTCTGGGTGAAGTGTCTAGCGATGTAGCATGCGATGGCAGCCTCGAGAGGCTGCGCACGGTAATGTCTACATTAAGCAGCTCGGCTCGCGACTCGCGCTCTTATAGGCGGAAGCCGAAGCGAGTTGGGTTTCAGAGCCTCGTGATCTGGGTCAGCCGCTGCCGAGGCAGCTAGCCATCTCAAGTTCGGGGGATCTCTTATGGATCTAGAAGAGGAGCCGGAGACGAGCGCTGCTCTTTCTCTTGCTCTGTCTTCCGGGTTCGGCTCTCCGCTGGATTTTGGAGCTCACGTCGCGACTCCTCCTTCCGCTATGGAAAGCCAAAAGGGGGAGAAAAAACACACACCCAAAAATAATAGTAATAATTTCTCTCTGACTCCGAGGAACCAGAAGGATGTGCTAAAAACTGAGAGCAGAGTATAAAGAGCTGTTTGAAGTGATTACTAAGGCTGGATGAGCCTTTTTCTCCCCAATGAAAGTAAATCCCTCACACTGCAGAAACTCCCCTTTCTTCCAGAAGTACATGACAAAATATCAGGCTTCTGGGGGAAAACCACGTATAAGCCGTATTTATAATCCCACGATGTTGGATTATTCAGCCATTGTGGGGAATGAACGGCATGGCTATTTAATTATGCTGAAAGTGGAGGAGGTGCTTGCGAGCTACCTCTCTCCATCTATGGCAGGTAATTATGGGGGCCGGCTTTGCCATCCAAGCCACCGTGTAACGCCACCGTGGCATTGGTGGGCAAGGCCTATGCAGTAGTAGTCTTGCTTGAGGGTCATTGCAGACAATGACAGTGTTGCAGGCCTACCAAGCAGACCTGCTGAGTGAGCTCGACATATGGCGGCATTCAGCCAGTTCCTTCCCTGTTGTCTCGAGTTCACCCGGGCATCCAAGAATGGAGCCCGGGCCAGCACTAGTGCGAGGGAGACCCAGAAGGCGAGTATGGCAGCCCGCCAACCCCCGCAGACAACAAGGGGAACCGGGCAGCCACAGTCATGGCCTGCTACTAGGCCTGATCTGAGAATGGTCATAAAGGCCAAGCAGGCAAAGAAGAGCGGTCCTGAGGGGCTGTGGAGGAACGTATCAGGGGACATGAGGTTGTTAGGGCAGTTAGCCCTCAGTGCTACTGTAGGGCCTTCTCTAGCCAAGACGGTCCCAAGTTTTCAGTGTTCTGTGGTCAGCAAGCTGTCACAGGGCAACTAAAATCTGATGCTTTCTCTCCAATAGAATGTGGACTAGTTAACGTCACTAAAAGACCATCTGGCAGCATGGAAACTACTGCAAAATGTGTCTCCATGGGTTCTGTCTACTGTAGAAAAGGTTTCCCGGGTCCATTTTATAGCTCGCCCCCCCGGTTCAGAGGTGTGCTCACCACAGTAGTCAGCACAGACCAGAGCCCGACGCTAGCACAGGAAGTAAGATCCCTCTTGGACAATGGGGCCATAGAACATATACCCCATTCCCTGAGGGAGGGAGGTTTTTACAGCCGTTATTTCCTGGTCCTCAAAAAATAGGAGTATGCGGCCAGTTTTAGATCTGCGTCATCTGAACTGTACTCTTCAGACATACAGGTTCAAGATGCTGACGCCCAAACTTAACATTCCACAGATTCAGTTTGAGGACTGGTTTGTGACAATAGAGCTAAAAGGTGCATATTTCCACATAGAAATATTGCTAGCTTTATCCCCTCGCACCTTCACAAAGTGCATGGATGTCACTCTGGCTCCATTGTGACTCCAGAGCATCTGTGTACTAAACTACCTGGACGACTGGTTAATTCTAGCACGATCCAGGGAACTGGCGGTTCAACATCGAGATGTTGTTCTCGCCCACATGAAGAGCTTGGGGCTTGGGTGGAACCTCAGAAAAATATGCTTTCCCCAGTGCAGTGGACAACTTTTCTGGGGGTTATAAGGATTCCACTATGATGAGGGCATTTCTATCCCCAACATGTGTAGGGTCAATCCTATCAACATTGAGCAAGATAAAGCTGGATCTTGGGAGACTATTGGTGCTTATGGGCCTATTGCACAGGAGACCGTTCAGTGGTGGCTGAGAAGTTGGGGGTTTCGTCCAAGGTTGAGTGTCCCCGGTTTCTAGCCTTGGGTCACACTCTAGGGATGTCTCCTTAGTGCAAGAAGGTAATGACAGACACCTCCCTCACGGGCTGGAGCGCAGTCTTAGAGCTGTCCAGCTCATGGTCTCTGGTGCTGCCCTCATCTGGAGCAGCATATAAATTGCCTAGAAATGTGGGCCATATTTCTATAACTGAAATTCCTTCTTCCTCAATTTTGAGGTCACCATGTGTTTACAGACAACACACCGGTCTCATATATTGACCACCAGGGAGGATTATGTCCGTGCCCCCTGTTCAGGCAGGCGCAACTAATTGTTCTCTGGGCAGAAGGAAAGTTTGTCAGTGAGTGCAATGTACATTCTGGGAATATGGGGGCAGACATCCTGTTGAGGCAGGGGAATTGGTGGCTCTATCCACAAGTGGTGGAGTCCATATGGCGAAGTTTGGCCAAGCGGGACTGCGTGTGTTTGCCTCTGAGGAGACAACACACGGCCCGCTGTGGTTCACCCTCACTCCTCCTGCACAGTTAGGGCTGGACGCCATGGTGCACATTTGGCCAAGGTCACATCTGTACGCTCCCCCCCCATCGCTCTGTTCCCACAAGTTCTAGCCCTGCTAGATGGCACTCCTTGGGAGATTCCCATCCACAGGGATCCACTGTAGACCCAGTGAACTGTGCAATAGCTACAGTCCTGGAGTTCTAACATTTCTCAGTGGGGTGGGCTCCTTCTACAATCAGGGTTTACATGGCCGCATTTCGGCCAGCCATGCCCCTGTTGATGGAACCTCTGTGGGGCAACATCCTCTAACTTCGAGGTTCATGCATGGTGTCAGGCAGCTGAGGCCCATCTGCAGGCCAGGCATACCTTCCTGGGACCTTTCTGTGGTCCTGGAAGGTCCGTCAGGGGCCCCATTTGAGCCCTTAGAGTCAGCGTCTTAGAAGCTTCTGACTCTAAAGGTAGCTCTTTTGCTGGCCCTGACATCTCTCAAGTGAGTAGGTGATCTACAAGCTCTCTCTGTTGCCCCTTCCTGCCTTGACTTTGCCCCTGAATTAGCCAAGGCCTTACTGTATCCTATGCCAGATTATATTCCTAAAGTGCCTAGATTGACTGCCCACCCTGTGGTGTTGCAGGCTTTCTGCCCTCCTCCATTCCCCACACTGGAACAAGAGAGAATGCACCTGCTGTGTCCAGTAACGGTTTTCTGTACTTACGTCCACCGCTCGGCCAGTGGCGTAAGTTGCAGCTGCCGGTCTGCTTTGGTGTAATAATTTGAAATCTGCAAAAATAAATCAGACATGTGAACTCATGGCAAATAACTCAGCAACTCACAAGTTAATAACATGTTTATGGCCCAATCAGGACCACTGGGCTATAGAAATATGGCCGTTTAAAAAACAAAGCGAAACAAAAAACCTTGCCAATCACTCCTGGACCCTTAGGCAAAGGCAAATAATTCACCTTCTCTTCATGCGGCATAACATCAATCAGCCATAACATTAAAACCACTGACAGATGAAGTGAGTAACATTGATTTTCTCATTACAATGGCATCTGTCAAAGGGTGATGTATATTAGGCAGCAAGTTAACAGTCAGTTCTCGAAGTTAATATGTTGGAAGCAGGAAAAATGGCCAATCATAAGGATCTGAGTGACTTTGACCAGGGCCAAATTGTGATGGCTAAATGACTGGGTCAGTGCATCTCCAAAGCGACAGGTCTTTGAGGTGTTCCTGGTGTGCAGTGGTTAGTACCTACCAAAAATGGTCCAAGGAAGGACAACTGGAGAACAGTGACAGGATCATGGGCGGCCAAGGCTCATTGATCTGCATGGGGAGCGAAGGCTAACTCGTTTGTTTCAGTCCCACAGAAGAGCTCCTGTAGCCCAACTTGCTGAAAAAGGTCATGCTGGCTGTGATAGAAAGTTGTGAGAACACACAGTGCACCACAGCTTGCTGTGTATGGGGCTGCATAGCTGCAGACCGGTCAGAGTGTCCATACTGACCCCTGTCCACTGCCAAAAGCACCTACAATGGGCACGTGAGCATCAGAACTGGACCATGGAGCAATGGAATAAGGTGGTCTGGTCTGATGAATCACATTTTATTTTGCATCATATGGATGGCCAGGTTCATGTGCGTTCTGCTGGGAAACCTTGGGTCCTGGCATTCATGTAGATGTTACTTTGACACAGACCAAGCAACGGTATTCCATAATTGCAGTGGCTTCTTTCAGCAGGATAATGCGTGCTGAAAAACTGCAAAATTTGTTCAGGAACGGTTTGAGGACCATGAAAGAGTTCAAGGTGTAGACTTGGCCTCCAAAGTCCATGGTTCTCAGTCTGATCGAGCATCTGTGGGATTTACTGTACAAACAAGTCTAATCCATGTAAGCCCCATCTCGCAACTTACAGGACTTAAAGTATCTGTTGCTAACGTCTTGTGCCAGATACCACAGCACACCTTTAGAGGTCTTGTAGAGTCCATGCCTTGATGGGTCAGAGCTATTTTGGTGGCACAAGAGGGACCTACACAATATTAGGCAACTGGTTTTAATGTTATGGCTGATCTCTGTATATTGGCAGCACACTAGGCTCCTATTTCAATGATGTATATAAATTTCACTTTCTCATTTATATGAAGTCATCCTATTAGTCTGTTTTTATTTTTCCAGTTTTAATATATTTATTTAACATTTGGGCTTAAGTTGCCAACTCTGAATATGGTTGATAATTAGTTTAAAAATTATACATCTGTATTTGAAGACGTTCCAAATGAAGTAATGTTTCTTCTTCTTCTACCTTTTTTCAGTTAATCATGACGTATTTTAACACAATGTTCTGTTTTAAAAATGTAATTTGGCATTTGGAGTTTGAATTGGATAAGTATAATAATGAAACGATTAAACATTAAAATGTGTTTCCATCCCCTATGCAGGACATATGCAAGCAGTCTTCCTCTGAGAAAAACAACATGGTGAGTGATATACGGATCTGATCGCACAGCATTAACAGAAAGAAGATTTCTGTTAGGGAAGTTAAGAGGAGTGAAAGAGGAATTGGATTTGTCTTCATCAGACCTTTTAAATATTTATTTTATTTCTAAATGAATAGCCAGCCTACTTTCACAAAACATTTATACTTTTGGAAAGGAACACAATATCTTGATTTATGCCTTTAGTATTTGATAGTTTTTGAATATTTTAATTCAAATTTGATATTGATCGGCATGGCTTTTTGCAGTGTCATGTGAAATAGTTTTCCATTCATACACTGGATATAAACAATTTACACACCCCTGTTAAAATGGCAAGATAAATGATGTCAGAACTTTTTCCACCCTCAATGTGAAATTACAACATATAATAATAAAGTGAAAAACAATCAGAAACATTTTAGGGAAAAATAGGAAAAATTACAAACCAATAACTTGGTTGCATAAGTGTGCACACCCCTAAAGGAATATTATTTTATTACACTCAGTCTTTTGGGTCTATCAGTGTGGCACATCTTGACTTGGCAATATTTTCCCACTCTTTCTTGCAAAAGCATTCTAGATCCATCAGATTGTGAGGGCTTTTCTCTGTGCACAGCCCACTTCAGGTCACCCCACAGATTTCTAGTTGGATTCAGGTCTGGGGTCTGGCTAGGTCATTCAAAAACTTTGATTTTCTGTTGGTTAAGCCATTCTTTTGTTGATTTGGATGTATCCTTTGGGTCATTGTCGTAATGAAAGGTAAAATTCCTTTTCATCTTCAGATTACAAGCAGACACCTGAAGGTTTTGCACTATAATTGACTGGTATTTGTAGCTATTCTTGATTTCCTCCATCTTGATAAAAGCCCCAGGTCTGGTGGGAAAAACAGCCCTAATGCATGATGCTGCCACCACCATGCTTCACTGTGGGTAAGGTGTTCTTTTAATGGTATTATTATACCTTTTGGAATTGGTCTCCTAAGACCAAAACACATGATTTGGAGTGATTCAGTTGTTTTTAGATGTTTTTTCATGAGAAAGGGCTTCTGTCTAGCCACCCTACCCCATAGCCCAGACATGTGAAGAATACAAGAGATTGTTGTCACCTGCAGAGAGTAATCAGTACCTGTCAAATATTCCTGCAGCTTCTTTAATGTTGCTGTAGGTCTTTTGGCAGCCTCCCTGATAAGTTTTTGTCTTTTCCTTTTGTAAATCTTGGAAGGACGTCCTGTTCTTGATGTCAGTGTGCTGCATTTTCACTGTTTGTTGACAATGGCCTTCACAGTGTTCCATTATACATTTAATGTTTGGGAATTCTTTTATACCCCTCTCCTGATGGATTCCTTTCTACAAGTTAGATACCATGCATGCAATGTAAGCTCTTTGCAGACCATGGCTTCAGCAGTGAGAGGAAACCAAGAAGATGTGAAGAAAATCCTACAGAAACAGCTGAACTTTATTTAGGGTTAATCAGAATAATTTCACTGATGACAGCTATATGATAATTACTTTTGAATATGAGATCGAATGTTATTGTTTCATTCTGAACACAGCCACATCCACAATTATAAACGGATGTTCACACTTACTATATGCAACCAGGGTATTGTATGTTTTAT
>NC_030429.2:365000-395000 GCF_001660625.3 Ictalurus punctatus
GGATTCCTTTAACTGTGACTGCTAAAATAATAGTGATACCTGTATAAGAATAAACATATAAATACATAGGCTACACAAAATTTTAAATTGAGTTGAGTTATCAAAGATTTATAGCAACAATTAATTTTTTTTATTTTTTTTTTTAAATTTAAGAATATTTATTGTAACAGAAGGTCTGGAAGACTTGTCTTTTTTGCACTTTCTGTTTCCTCAGTAACATGTAGCATTTTCTGCTTCTTTAAACTCAGGAGAAAAAAAAACAGTGAGAGAATGTATATAGCTGTATCATGTAAGTGTAACAGGACCTAACTCCTGTTGGAAAACTTGCTGACGTTTACAAAGCACTGACATCGACAATCCTTGTATAAATTTAAAATAAACTTCTCTGAAAGAAAACTTCACCACATCAAAAGATTATATAAATACACAACGATTCTTTGTTAATTAATACATTTTAATCCATTGATCATTAGGCTTAGATTATTTGGAGTGTCTGCATCCCAGTGAATGAGCTGTTTAGAAAATTAATCAGCACTGTCTGATTTAAGAATTAAACCGCACTTTGATAGAATTATTGAAATCAACAAACAAAATTATTAGACTATTATTCAGGTGTGATGTCATTACAGCACCCCCAATGTAAAACACTTTTTCTTGTCCCTGTACACATGTCAAAAATTACAGTCCAAATAAAAGCATCAGTTAAGTATGCAAAAGAACATAAGCATGACAAGAAAATCTAGGAATCAGCAAATGCTGAAATGGCTAAGTTGGGAATTTGGCAAGACCTTATAGTTATAGTAAATTACGAACAGGGGACTGCACTCTATAATAATTGTACTATAATTATTATATATTTACAATGCTGTAATTACTATAAAAGATCTGAGAGGTGTTCCTGGATTTGGGCATGACAGTAAAGAATTTTTCCAACGTAACTATCATGTAATCCCAATCATTTAACTAATAATTCAAATCAGTTTTCTTTTTAAAAGGCAGGGAATTTAACATGATGTCAAATAGTACTAGCAGACTTACAACCCCAATTCCAAAAAGGTTGGGACACTGTGTAAAATGTAAATAAAAACAGAATGCAATGATTTGCAAATCTCATAAACCCACATGTTATTCACACTAGAAGATAGAAAACATATCAAGTGTTTAATCTGAGCAAATGTACCATTGTAAGGAAAAAACATTTGATGAATATTTGAATTTGATGTCCACACTTCTTAAAACATTTGGGACAGGGCAACGAAAGGCTGTAAAAGTAAGTAGTATTAAAAAGAAACAGATGGAGGAACATTTTGCAACTAATTAGGTTAATTTGCAACAGGTCAGTAAGATGATTGGGTATAAAAAAGTTATCTTAGAGAGGCAGAGTCTCTCAGAAGTAAAGATGGGCAGAGGTTCACCAATCTGTGAAAAACTGCGTCTAAAATTTGTGGAACAATTTCAGAATAATGTTCCTCAACGTAAATCTCATCATCTACAGGACAAAATAACAGCAAAAGATTCTGAGAATCTGGAGTAATCTCTGTGCACAAGGGACAAGGGTGAAAATCAATATCGCATGCCGGTGATCTTCGGGCCCTCAGGCGGCACTGCGTTAAAAACAGGCATGATTCTGTAATGGAAATCACTGCATGGACTCAGAAACACCTCCAGAACACATTGTCTGTGAACACAGTTCACCATGCCATCCACAAATGCTGGTTAAAGCTCTATCGTGTAAAGAAGAAGCCATACGTGAACATGATCCAGAAACGCCGCCGTCTTCTCTGGGCCAAAGCTCATTTAAAATGGACTGAGGCAAACTGGAAAACTGTTCTGTGGTCAGACAAATCGAAATTTTTGAAACTATGGATGCCACATTCTCTAAACTATAGAGGAGAGGGACCATCTGGCTTTTTATCAGCGCTCAGTGCAAAAGCCTGCATCTCTGATGGTATGGTGGTGCATTATGCCTATGGAAAGGCAATCAATGCTGAAAGGTATATACAGGTTTTAGAGAAACATATGCGTCCAACCAGATTTCATCCCATCTTTACTTCTGAAAGACATGTTTTATACCCAATCATGTTACTGACCTGGTGCCAATTAACCTGATTAGTTGTAAAATGTTCCTCCAGCTGTTTCTTTTTAGTAACACTTACTTTTCCAGCCTTTTGTTGCCCCCATCCCAACTTTTTTGAGACATGTTGCAGCCATCAAATTCAAAATTACCTTATTTTTTCCTTAAAATGGTACATTTCCTCAGTTTAAACATGGGATATGTTTTCAATGTTCTACTGGGAATAACATATGGGTTTATGAGATTTGCAAATCTTTGCATTGTTTTTACTTACATTTTACACAGTGTCCCAACTTTTTTGGAATTGGGGTTGTAGTAGAAGAAGTAAAAAACCAAAGGAGATTCTGTAGTGAAGAAAGGGTTCTTTAGGGAATTAAGGAAGATGGTGCCTGGATTGTGTAGCTATGTTTTTGAACACCCTTACCAGCAATCAGACCAATGCACATGCTGACCAGGCCAATTTAATTTTTAACCAGCTGCACATACAAACATGCATAGCAGTTTCTATTCATTTATTATCTTTTCCATTCTCCTAGAGCTTTTGGTTTCACACTCATAAGCAGAGAGACTTCAGAGCTGCTGGGCCATTTACTGTCTCTCTAAGGGTGGTGAACTCAACAGTGGCCTGTTTAGGTACACTATCTTACCATCCAGACCCAGAATTCACCAGCTTCACTACCTCTAAGGTGATCAATGATGTGCTGGTCATCATACAGGTAGGACAGAATTTCAGAATATGATTTCAAGCACACACATGTTGTTCTAACTGTAAAACAAACATTGGGCCTGTTAGATTTCCATGTATCCTAGGAATCTCAGATCATGCCTTCCAGCTTGTTCTACAATTACTTCTATTAACTTTTAGTTCTGTACTGCTATGAGCTAGAAAGTGTTATTTGCCTCAGAGCGTTTCAGATCAATCTGGGGAGCCTAAGTGAACACACACTGACACATGCATGCTCAAATAGACATCCAAGTTTATTCATGCAAACCAAGAGTATTTATATACATTGATAACAAGCAGTGCGTGGACAGTTTCTACTGGTCCAGGTGTCAGACAGATTTAAACAAAACACACAGCACATAGTCATAATACAAAATAAGTCCTGTGTCATGTTGACACGGAAATGCATAATAATATAATCAAGGATCGCAGTTGATCAGCTTATTTAAAGAGGTAATTAAATGAATACATTCATTATAGGTATTTGATAGCAGTTCATAATATAAGAGAGTACATGATATAAGAGAATTTCCTTTCAATCCTCTCTCTTATTCTAGCATAGCATAGAATAAACCAAAAGGAATTCTCTAAAGTCATAGGTTAATATTATCCTTTAACAGGAAAGACATGATGTCTGTGAGACCACATAGGAGGCCGCTGAAACCGTGGCATCATGGTTATGAATGTAAATGTCAATTGGGGCCGAATGGGTCACCTCAGGGTAAGAACCATTATTGGAATGGCCAATTGGAGTAGAGCTAAAAAGATCTGTAGTTACAGAATCATGAACTGAGGCTATACTACGATGAATACAGGCACAAATACAGGGGCCAAATAGGCAGATAAAATGAGAACCACAATAATAGGGAGGATGGCAGATGCGTAAGGGGCGGTGATCTTTGATACTTAACGATAAAAACATACGGCGAATTCATTACCCTTAGGTAAACGGTCAGATTGATGAAAGGTTAGCGGTATCTGAGGGGCTTTAAAAGACTCTTCCACTTGACAGGAGTACTGGGGGTCCAGACAATCATTAGGCCAATTAGGTTCACGGTCAGTGAGAACATAGGGGAGATCTTTACAATATGGAGTAGCACCTGGTTTATCAACGCCTACTAAGGGTTTATTTTTACTTGTGGTGACGTTAAAAGGAGTAATAACATAGCGACGCCGTGGATCAGTGTTGTCGTAGCAGTGTCGTCTAAGACCGACGGCTACAGAGCACCACAGATGTTGATATCTTTCTCGCATAAAAGGTGAAAGGATGGAGGGTGCTATGCGGCATGAGAGCGCAGATAAAAAAGGGTGTGGTGAGGCGCATTTGCTTCACAGTAAGAACTGAATATTTATAGTATGCGTTTTGATTGAAATGTTAAATATGTAAATCATCAGACACATCAGACTCAGCTGTAGGACTGTCAGAATTTGAAAAATGAGAATCATCAGGTTCATCCCATCCACCTTGGCTAGGAGGATCAACCCCACAAGGATATGTTGGGGGTATAAATATACATAGTAACAGGAACAGAAAAAGATAATAGCGTAAAAACATGTAATTGATTTTGTGATGAGAGTTAATACAGGAAAAACTATATGTGTATGTGTAAAGTGTGAATCAGGTCAGCCAACAGGACAGGACTTCCTCCCTTTGTAGACACATTCACCGACGCTCAAACCTCTTCAGGGGTACAGGTACGGTACCGAATGGGCAACCTGTCATAGAGAATAGGTGGAGGAAAAATAGAATGGACAGAGCTCATTTGTTAACAGCTTTTAACCAACTTGCATGTCTCCAGATTGGTCCTTCTGAGGTCATAACACCTGGTCTCCTGAGAAAAAAGGAGGTGTGATTTACTGTGAGGGGTAAAGGTAATTTTAATTTAGCACGTACACAACACGTCAAGCAATTTAGACACGTAGTCGTCTAGATGAATATCAACACCAATTCCTGTGGTTTGAGAAAGGTTAGTAGACATTTTCCAAGCCATGGGGTAAGGTCGACCGAATAAATAACACTTCAAAGGGTGAAATGCCTGTGGTTTTAGATGGCATCATTCGAATTTCCATAAGAACGGCAGGTAAAATTTCAGATCAGGCAGACATTAAAAAAGGACAATGTGATTGTGACTTAGCCGCCAATTTTGCATGTCTGTCAGCTAGCGCATTCCCATGTATCTCTACAGTGTTGCCAGTTAGATGCGCCTTTGTTTTGACGATCGCGAGAGCTGTTGGTTTAGCACAGGAAGAGATTAGATTGTCGACTAGAGTGGAAGGTGAGATTGGCTTACCATCCGCGGATTTAGAACACGATCTGTCTACAAAAACATACTTACTGTTAAACAAAGGAGTATCAGACTGATCAGATCGAATGCTACATGAAGAAACAATTTATTTTAAACAATCATGATTTTCAGGTAAAGGAATGGTGTCATCCTGTGAATTTAGCAGACAAATTTAATGGTCAAATTTGCGGTAGCACAGAGAATAGTTTCATAACCACTTCTGCGCTGAGCCGTCATGTGTTGTGTTTCAATGTTGGATAATACCTGAAGGGCCATGTGAAACACCAAAGCATGACAGAACCAATCATTCTGCATCTATTACCTACAGAGCAGCAGATCAGCCACTGCCCAGCCACTGCCCAGCCACTGCCCACAGACATCCGGGTAGCCCAGCATGTTCCTGTGCCACCCCCAGAGTGTTCATGAGTGGGCAGATGGTAAAGTTTCATGTAGTCGGGCAGACTCAGGACTGGAGGGGAAAAGCAGTTTTTAAATGTTTAAATGCAGAAACAGTCTCAGGTGTGTGTGTCATTGGAGTATGGGTCCCAGGAGTCAAAAGTGGATCGAATGTTCTACGATGACCCTGAGCTGTTTTGTAGCGGGCAGCTGAGAAGTCATCACAACTGCCATCAGGCCGTCTGACAGCCTTCTCTGTCCTTTTGATAAGAGAAAACCCAAACATTTGACTTCTGTTTTACATAGGTGCAATGTTGTACGTGAAACCTTGAATCCATTGTGAGCCAGATGTTATCAGCGTGCCGTTCTGTCCGCGAGAGCAGCAGCAGCAGGGCCCTCTCTCTCGTGCGCTCTCCCCCTCTCTCGCACGCTCTGTGTTTAGATTAACGTCACCATGGAATTCAAAACACTTTCATTCAGTTTCCAAACAGGGAAACACATGGAATTAAAATTAAAATTAAAAGAATTAAAAGCTACGTTTAAGTATGATCGGCACACTGGGTCACAAGAGCTCTGTGGGCATCCCTACTGATTGTAGTAATAATAATCCTGCTGTACAGGATTATGTACAGGTGGTGGTGGAAACATATCTGATTGATGGTTTGATTGGGACATCGTCCTCCCTGCAGCAGCGGGAGGTGGGCCATACATCTGAGGAGCGGGCTGATACTGACCAGGATGATAATATGGGACAGATTTTGCAGGAAAATACTGCAGGCCACCTCTTACCATAGAACCACGACCACCTTGACCTCTCTTTTGCAGCTGATCTCGTTTTTTAGCCCTACAGTCACGAGCCCAGTGGCCAGGTTTCTTACAATAATGACATGATGTGCCTAAACGATAATCAGGACTGGTCAATGGGAGATGAGCACGACAGGACAGCGCTCGCGCTGGGTGCGTGGGCAGTTTAGCATGAGTGGGTTTTTGCTTTGAAATTGGAGCAGCAGCGGTGCTGGAATTATACGACAGCGGAACGTTAGTTCTACATGGTGGTGCGCGAGGTGGCTTATCATTCACATGAAACACTTTAGGGAGTTTGTCCTTAAAATCATAATGTTTAGTCCATAAGGGGAGCAGGCGAAGCCATCCCATATAACATTTTGCCATATACTCATAATCCCAAGACAGATCACCTTCGCCGTCATAAATCATTCATTTGATCTGAGCAAATACACGCGGTTCAAAGGAGCCACGGAGTGAAATAATTTGAAGCTGCAGCGCGCATGCGACTGACCAGCCGTATAAACAATCTAAATATGGAACTGTATATAATCCACCTAACACGGTCTCGATCCAGTCTCTTGGTGTCATGCCAGGAGACGGAAAAAGAACCGGGCTGGACGGTGACCCTCCCATAACTAACTTGGAAAACAACACGCACAGTAACACAGTAATACTTAACACACAATACTACAATACAAATATAACATTCTCTTAGGCAAACCACACAGACAGTTTTGCAAATTATTCTACAAATATAAAATACAATTATTAGATTAGTTGGGCATAACGTTACAGAGGATCATAGACCAGAGTAGAGATTATCGGTGACAGATAATCACTCACTTCTCTAATTATAATTATGGGTACGAAATTACACCGCACCAGAGAGGAAAAAACACTCACCTGGCCTGGAGTAATCCCACTTCTGACACCAGGGCCTCATTTTTCAAGCTGGATATAAATGCATTTATTCGTAAATTGTTTGTACGAGCATTTACACAAGAAATGTGGCGTTCATGAAAATCCCATAAATTCACAACAAAAAATCCTACTCGTGCTCCTGCGTGTGTGAAAATTTACGCATAAGAAGATTAATGTGATCTACATGAATTACTGCACTTTTATTTATGGAATATACTGTTGAGTTTAAATTGCTTTTTAAAAATTACATTTAATTTTCCAGAACAACTTATTGAAGTGCTTTGAGTCTATCAAAAAAAAACATCCTCATACAGATTCACTAGGTCAGGACTAAGAGTACTATCGAGAATATTTTGTGAAAACATTTGCACACAACTTCACAAAAAGAGTGATAAATGAGGTCCATTGATCAGAATAATATAATTCACAAACCAGCAGGTAAAACCAGGGGAAATGAATCCTTCAGACTTTCACTGCTAGACCATGAGTGTTAAATTGCCTTCACTGAAAGCACGGTTTGACTTTCCCTGCTCTAATATGACTCATTTTAATTACAAAGGTCTTGATACATAGGTAAAGAGATTAACTGAATATCCTGAAGACATCCTGAACTAAATATCCCGAAGAGAGACTTTAGTGTGAACAGGCATGTGCCAATAATCAGTTACATAGCACAATATTGGCTTTGTGGACATTTCAATTGAACATTACTCATTTATTTAAGCTGAGAAGCTAAGGAGACTAACAAAGTATTGTGATAATATTGCAAAACATACTCGACTCTCACAAATGATATCTACAGTCATGTGAAAAAAACAAGTACACCCCATGGAAATTGTTGGCTTTTTGACATTGAAGTTGAAATACTTGAACAAAACCACAAGGAAAATGAACTTTTTTGATCATTTATTCAACAGAATTATCAATAGATGTGATATTGTTTGTGGAAAAAGTAAGTATGCCATTGGCCTCAGAAGCTAGTATTGCCCCCTTTAGCAGAAAAAAAATTCTTGTAGGCGTTTTGCATAATTGTCCACCAGGCTTGCTGGAATTTTTGACCACTTTTCCATGCAATATTCTTTCAGTCTTTCATGTTTGGGGGTTTCCTTGCATGATCTGCCATTTCAAATTCCCCCACAAAATTTCAGTGGGATTCAAATCCAGGCTTTGGCTAGACCATTCCATAACCCTCCATTTCTTCATTTTGAGCCATTCCTTGGTGGATTTGATAGCATGCTTAGGATCATTATCCTGTTGAAAGGTCCACTTTTGGGTCAACTTCAACTTTTGGACAGATGGCCTCAGATTATCTCTTTTGATATGATACTGAATTCATATTTGAATCAATGGGTGCAAGCTGTCCAGTCCCTGAGGCGGTGAAGAAACCCTGGGTCAAATTTCTCTTTCTGATTGTAGAAGTATGCACTTTGACACCAACAGTTGCAAGACTTGTGATGAAATTTGGGGTTCTTGGAGACTCCTTTTTGCTTCAGACGGTCTGATCTTGGGCCTGAATTTGCTGGGACGGCTAGTCCTGGACAAATTGGCAGTCATTTGAAATTTGTAGATTATTTTCCTTACAGTGGAATGATGTATTCCTAATAATTTGGAGATCTTCTTAAATCCCTTGCCAGACTTTACAGGCATCCACAACCTTTTTTTCTGAAGGTCTTACAGAACTCTTTAGATCTTGGCATGATGACACCACACACCTCAGTAACAAAGGGAACATCAGACACTAGATATGAGAGGGATATAAATAAGACCGGTTCCACCTGCACTCTCTAAGCAGGTTCTAATCACTGGCACCCGATCTTCAACACGTGATTCTAATTTTATGGATTTGAAGGTGTGATAAAAGTAGGGGTGTACTTACTTTTTCTTATGTGTTTTTTGTTCATTTAAATTGTGAAGATTACTACAAAATTTAAATTTTATGTGTCATTTGATAGTGTATCAATTTTATTAATAAGCACTGTTTCAAATGTTTGCTTTTCCAAATATGCAAAAAAAAAATAAAATAAATCATGATATAAAAGCTTAATATTGGCACATGCCTACTTGGTAAACTGCAGTGGTTTGGAATGGGTATGCAAATGCTTTTGTGTTTTGATCTTTAAGGTAAAATACTACAAGTGTCATGTCCAATATAATAAAGAGTCTATTTGGCATATTTGCTTTATTGCTTCTACTTACCACCTTTAGAAAAAGGAAGACAGATTGAATTTGACTGAAGAGGAGCTAACGGTGTGGGGCATACAGGAAGAAAAGCAGTTTGAGTGTAAAATAGTGGAATTTAAGTCCAGTGCTGTGACCTGTAGGATTTCAGGAGATAAGGATGGTGAAATCAAGCTGGACTCACTCAGGGTATGACTTTATTTCTGTTATTATGCAAAAAATTAGTTTGAACCCTAAAAAGACCACTGCTGAATAGTAATGTACGTGTTTTGTTTTGTTTCAGATTAGACTTGTCAATGTTACTGAAACTGTACTGAAGACACCGGGGGCTGCATATCCGTTTATTCTTGTCGCATTAGTCATTTTGATTGTTCTTGGTGCTGTTGGTGAGTATTGACCAGGTTGGGATTTCTGTGTTTTCTTCTTAGTATATTTGTCCATGGTTACTCGCTCAGCTTGATGCTTAGTATTTCTGAATCGGTCTGTTTGTCTAGCTGGGGTATTTATCCACCGTAAGAGCCAACGGCAGATGAATGCACATCTGGAACCGATGCAGAATGAGATCAGAAATTAGATCAGACAAGGTAAATCCCACTTAGAAGAGTTTGTCTGCTGCAGCTTTATATATAGAGTATTTATATATATATATATATATATATATAATGTGTGTGTGTGTGTGTGTGTGTGTGTGTGTGTGTGTGTATGTATATATATATATATACACAAATATATATATATATATATATGTGTGTATATATATATATGTGTGTGTGTGTGTGTGTGTGTATGTATATATATATATATACACACATATATATATATGTGTATATATATATATGTGTGTGTGTGTATGTATATATATATACACATATATATAATATATAATTTTTTTTTTTTTTACATATTTGAACAAACAAACATCTGATCCTCTTTAATATAGAAAAAATATTAATTTATAAATAAAGGTGATACACTATCAAATAACACATACAATTTAGATTTTTCAGTAATCTTCTCAATTTCAATTAACAAAAAACAGACCAGTCACATGTAAAAAGTAAGTGCACCCCTACATTTATCACACCTTTAAATCCATAAAATTAGAATCAGATGTTAAAGATCATGTGAAAGTGATTAGAACCTGCTTAGAGAGTGCAGGTGGAACCGGTCTTATTTATACCCCACTCATATCTAGTGTCTGGTGTTCCCTTTGCTATTGAGGTGTGAGTTGTCATCATGTCAAGATCTAAAGAGTTCTGTAAGACCTTCAGAAAAAAAGGTTGTGTATTCCTATAAAGTCTGCCAAGGGATTTAAAAAGATCTCCAAATTTTGTGAAATACATCATTCCACTGTAAGGAAAATAATCTACAAAATTTTTTGTGATACAGTTTTATTTGTATAGCGCTTTTTACAATTGACATTGTCACAAAGCAGCTTTACAGATATATATAAATTTCAATCTAATTTTTAAATTGATGAATTTGCCCCTAATTAGCAAGCCAGAGGTGACTGGGACAAGGAAAAACTCCCTGAGATGATATGAGGAAGAAACCTTGAGAGGAACCAGATTCAACCCATCCTCATCTGGATAACAACAGATAGTGTGATTATGAATAAATCCCTTCTATAACTGTGTGCTACATGATAAAACAACATGATGAAACATCAGTTACAGTCCAATTCCATCTCCATGGCTTCCCAGTGTCCCTAGGTTGTCAATATGGGGTCATCCTCAGCAACAGTGAATACCTGCCGACAACTGACTACTCAACCGACAGTTTTTAATATTGATACTGAATGAAAACTTTATTACAAATGTACTTTACACACACACACACACACACACACACACGCATATATATATATATATATACACATACACACACACGTATATAAATTTCCTTTCATTAATACATATTGAAGTAAATAAAATATATATAAATACATCTAAACTGAACCAAAAATAACACTCCTAATAAACACCACGAGGCTTCAGTGCTTTCTTTCATTTCTTTTCTTTTATGTACTGTATAATGACAGTGGACGCTTCTCAACCGCTTCGGGAAAAACTATCAGTGTTGATTTTTGCCAGTAATCGGTTATCTGTGCCGATTAATCGGCAAAACCGTTAAGCGAGTCAGAAATGCGAGATGTACCACATTACAAATGTTTGAGAAAAATACACAGACACTTCAACAAAAATAATCTTTTTCACCTGTTTTTAGGGGTTTATCAAGGATCCACAGTTTCCTGTAACAATTTCATGTATGCACAATAACATTTATGTGCTATTAAAGTGTTTACAATAATGTAACTGGATAGTCCACATCATGCATTGTGATAACCTATGCAGCCTATTTATATCCTTATACAACAATTTATTTTAAAAAATAATAAAAATCATCATACACTTCATGTACACTGTTCAGAAACAGGCTATATCATCAAAACAAGATATTGCAATCTCTCATTCTATATGTTCACAGTTTACTGTTTTGAGTCTTGAATCTTCTTTAAGGAACTTATCTGTACCATGGATGCCCAAGCCATTTTAGAAATAAGATTTGCCCATTGTTAAGAACGTTAAAATGTTCCAGGTTGGAACATGTGGTCTTGCTATGATGTAAAAGAAAAAAGAAAAAAAGAAATTAAGAATAATTTTTCAATATCAAAGCAATTCTCTGAAATAAACCAGTGTAAATGTTGCACTCACGCAATCTATTATTTATTTACACTATTGTTTCCCATCTGGACAATCTGGACCTGCTTTAAACTATACCTTATTTTAATTCGGTTAGTGTAATATAAATATAAATTTAAGGAATATAAACATGAGGAGTTTGGGCTCTCTGCAGATCCTGCAGTTTGCCAACTTCTTACCTGTAGCTGCTTGGGCTCTTCAGCAACCGGATGCACTGTAGGCCTCTCACGCAGCATTCTCTTCACACTGTGGCCCTAAAGGAAATTCAAGACAACCGGGTGATTCCCAACTTTCAAATAGAGTAGAATGTCTCCTTGACTCCTTCCTTCAGAACTTCAGCCTATCAGGACGTCTCTCAACATTATCGATGTATCAACTGTTTAAATGCCCTCAGAAGAACTGAGCGCATACGCAGATGCTTCCTACTCCTAACTGCTAATTATTCCAGTGGTCTAAACTCTCCACCTTCACATAAATATCCACAAAGAAATGAGGTAATAACAGCAAAGAAATTAACAATTATAATTTAAAATAATAGCTATAAAAGTAATAAAAATCATAATTAACAATAAAAAAATAAATAAACAATAGTTAAGAATTAAAAATCCTTGGATCAGTTGAATTTTCATAAAGCATGCCCATATTAAAAGTCGGGTGATGAAATAGAATCTAGAGGCAAAAACCTACAACTTTCTAAAATGTTTAACTTTCTAAGGCCATCACCTTTTAACTTTCAAGTGATGTCCAATGATGTTCAGACTGATGATGAAAAGCAAGTAAGGCCATCTCATTTGGCATCAATGAGAAAAAAATGTCAAGGAAATAAAGTGAGGAAAAGCAATTGATTGCCTTCAGAACAGTACAGGTTTGGCCAGTGATTACTTTGTGGAGGAATGGGATACGCTACAAAACCTAGGTAATGCAGAAAACTAAACAAATACAGTATTTTGCTTTGTTAAAGCTGCAGTATCAAGTTCAAAACTGTCTCATTACCTTACCCTGATTTGCAATGGTAAGCTTACAATAAAGATTTATAATTTGAGCTGTCCGGTCGGATTTAGCAGGACATTTGCGTGGCCTTTAATGTCACCCTGCCTTTGCGTGGTTAAGTCACGTCCATCAACAGAAAGAAGAGCAGGCTACTATATCATGCACATTGGTGCTGAGGATGGTGGAGTGTTTGTAGCTTGTCCTGAAAGAGTTGCTTAAATTTAAACGTATTTAGATGGCTGCTTTAATGTGGATTATCTAAACGCATCATCATCACCACAGACATCTGGGGAATCACCTGTTATGAAACCCAAGAAAGCTCGAACTTCGGAGAGCCTGCAGTCAAAAATGGAACGCACAGAGCCCGTGCTACAACGAGAGTAAATAAATATCGGCATGGCTTTTGAGAGGTGACGAAAACTCCAAGATCTGAAGGGATTGAAGACTGACGCAGAGATGACTTTTTTTCTGCAGGACACGTAAGACACTTCAGTGGCTCAATAGGGAGCTAGCTAACATTAGCGCACTTGTGAGCTTGATTCAGCTAGGTATCGAGTTTCCCTCTTCTTATGTTTGTCTTATGTTACTGTTGTCCATGTTACTGTGTTTTGGTTCTGTTAGCTTATGTTTAGTCCTTGCCACAGTGTTTTGCATTAGTCATAGTATCTTTTGTGTTTTGTTGGTTTATTTAATAAAACGTTTAAAATCTGCGATTTCCTCCACAACCATCTTTGAGACATGACAGCTCTGAATTGACACTGAGACAGAGGCATGGGTTGACACTAAAGCAGCAGTCACATTTCTTCAGAAACCACTGCAAATATGGATGGCAACCGTATCTATCATATGCCAATGTTAAAATATACCATCTGTTCCTGTATGCAGTGGCAGCACATTCCAGGCAACTTCTCTTTTGATGTTGATTTTATACAGTTGTGCTCATAAATTTATATACCCCTGTCAGAATCTGCAAAATATTAAATGTTTTTAAATAAGCGAGATCATTAAATTGCATTAATTTTTTTATTTATTGCTGCCCTGAATAAGTGTTTTCACATAACAGATCTTTACATATAGTCCACTAGACACAATGATAACTGAATTTACACAAATGAACCATTTCAAAAGTTTATGTTTTTGAGTTCCATCTTTTCACACTGTGGACAACTGAGGGACTCGTACACAACTATTACAAAAGATGAAAACATTCACTGATGAAGGCAGCACGATACATTAAGAGACAGAGTAGTGTAAACTTTTGAACAGGATGAACAGTGTAAATTATTATTGTTTTCTCTTCTGGGAAACATTAATATCTTAGGCCTATGTAGCTTCTGAAGGGCAGCACTAAATATAATATAATATAAAATAAGATCTTTAAACAAAATAATAATTTAAACCAATCATCCTGTTCAAAATTTTACACCCCAAAAGTTTACAGGTCTTCAACAAATAAATTAATGTTTGTTAATTTACTTTGATATTTTGAGTCCCTTAAATACATTAGTTGCATATAATATACATTAGTTGTTAAAACACACTTTTAACAATTAAACGTCGAACATATTATATTGAGTAATCTAGACAAAGCTTTTAAGTCATGTGCATTTTTGGAATTCTAATGAGGTTATTCTTACTTAAAAACGTCAACATTAGATTTGGTTGATGCAATTTGGGGGAAACACATTTTGGAGGCGGAGTTTGTGAATCAAGTGATCATGGCTGTATTTTGATGCTGCAATTTTGAAGAGTTTGAGGCCTTTTGGAACTTTCGAAACACTGCACGAGGCAGTTCTCATACCATACATGTCTGAGGTCCATCATGTGGGTGAGAGGAGGGCACGAAGGATACAGTCAGTACATTTACATGGACAACAATAATCCGATATTAAGACGATACTCTGATTAAGAAACTAGGATGTAAACAGCGATTATTGATGACCTTAACCCGACTAGTCATACTCAAAGTAAACACAAATGGAATTAAGACGTGTGGAGCATTCCTATTTTAGTCGCATTATTGAAGTGCATTATAGATATGTACACACCTTAATCACAATATTAACGTTGTGTGGGAATTTTCATGACAAGACATGTACACACAGTGCTCAACCATTTGACAACAAAGAAGAGAGCACGGCTGCGTCTGAAACCGAGTACTTACCTGCTACTTTATATAATAGGTGCAATACATGTATTTTCACTACTATAGAGTAGGTAAGTATGCGATTTCGGACGCAGCCCACGTCTTCAAGCAGTCATCTATTTGCATGTACAGCACGACAAATAATTAACCGCACTCTAAGCTTTCATAAAATTAAAAACGAAACACCCAAAACTGTATACGGTACCGATCAGGAGAGGGGTACAAAAAAAAATCAAAAACATTATACATAACATAGAACACCATAAAGGCCAATGAACAACGAAGACGAACTGTATGTCAATGTGTGAAATTCTGGAGGGAACATCAGACGGCGTGGTGTGGGGACGTAATGACGTGTGCTGTTAATCTATCTATTTTCTATAACATGTAAAATGGGAACATGAAAGGAATATTCTAAAAGCGACTCATGTGAACACCTTAATCACAATATTGTCTTATTCAGAATAAGGTCAATAATTAGATTGCTATTGTCCATGTAAACGTAGGCAGCGATGCATCCTTCAAAATTCGCCAAATGAAGGCCACAACACAAAGGATCCATGGATTCTTCAAATTGAGGCATCCTTCGATGGCGCTTGACGACGTGGCAGCTGAGATATACAGCCTTACTAGGACGCAGCCTTCAGTGTGAGAAACAACTTTCTTCACATGAACTTGCATTTCCGGTCTCAAGCATTGGCATACATATGAATGGAAGTGAATGGAACGAAAAGTGAGACACAGGCTAACACTAGGGCGGAGACACGGGCTTCTTTGTGCGTTTTTAAAAAAAATTATTTTTTCATAGCAGTTCTGCACTTGCATCCTGTCACCCTGGGTTCCGTTATGACAGACCTCTGACAAGGTCAGTGCCACCTATCGTGCAGGCATGAATTAGCTGAAGGCTAATGTGTGGGCTAATAACAAGCTCAGTGTGAAAGGGCGTTAACGCTGAGGAGGAGACCGACGTAAAAGTGGGGAGAAACACTTCAAAAGGTGATTTCTTCTGAAAGGAGATAAGAAAGAATCTGTGTGTTAATACTGTGCCACTCTGTGACAGTGTGTGTTTTAATGTGTCAGGTCCACTACACAGAGAATAGACGTGTTTCACAGCTTTAAAAAAAAATGTATTATATAGATATATTCCAATTACAGTAACTTACTCCTATTAGTTACTGTGATCAATTGATAAAAATAATTTACTGTAATTAATAAGTTTGTCACAGACATCACCCATGATGCAATGCATATTTCAGTTAAATAGTGTATAATTATATATACAGTAATTTACTGGCCATTTTTACAGTTGTTTACCGTACAAACTACAGTAAGGGTTAACAGTGTGTATTGAGTGTTAGAAATGAGAGTGCTGAAGTTCAGAATTAGGTCAATATTAGAGAGTGAAGTAGCTAGAAAAATATGAAGATCAAGAGAATTGCAGAATGAAGAGGTGCTAATGGATGATAAGATGCACTGTTTCAGTAAGGGAACATCATTGAATTTGTGATCAATGTCCAGGCCACTAGTACAGAGTGTATGCCCATGAATATGATCAGGGAAGTTCACATATTGATGCAAATCAAAACACTACTGTACAGGCACAGGCTGGTGTGGAGAATCCATATGAACATTTAGATCCTCAAACTGGAGTATTTTACAACAGATGGTTCAAGCTATAGTGTGATTAGTTCATTAAACTCAGAGAAGAAGATTTGTAAGGACTTGGGTGGTGGATATATCAGAATAATTAAAACTGGATCAGTGCAAACAGTGGCGGCTCGTCCACAGGGGCAGTGGTGCAGAGTCCCACCATTTATACCAGGTGTTCATCAAATGTTAATATTCATAAAGTCCTCATTCACAACTCCATACAGACAAACGGAGAGCATTTCCACTGCAAATTATTCAGTTTATCTGCTATTCTAATACACCTGAATTCACCAGTCCCCTTTGTGTGTGAATAACACCACTGGGGCGCAGCACTAAACCATGAACAATCCAGTTTTAATCTAAAAGTTTCATATCAGTGGCATAAATCTAAATTACCTGATGGTACTGAAGGTGCTGAAGTTGATCAGTGATCAACAATGCGGTCAGATAACCATCTTTATCTAGCCTATAAATAAAAAGCGATTGACACATTACAGCTGTGCATTTTAACAGCTGTGCGGCTTTCAGCTGGTGACAGGATGTGTTGCAAACATTCTTTACGCGGAAGCCGTCACTTTTGTTCACTTTCAGTGAGCAGACACAGGCTCCAGAGTTCATCTGTCTAAAAGGCTGAAGGCTCCGGGATTCAGCCCCCACGTGTACGGACACCATGAGGACTGTTTTACTCGGGATATTTATTCTCTTTAAAGGAGCAATTTGCACGTCTGAGTACAACTTTAACGATGTGATCAGACACTTTGCTGTGGGAAACGGTAAGGTGTTTGTTGTTACCGATTCTCAGCTCCACCAAATGCGGCACGATCTCGAAGTGGAGAAGATTAAAGTCATATCAAACACCACGGACCAGAACGCAGTGAACATCTTGTTGCCTTTCGAGGCGAACGGAACTCTGATCACATGCGGCACTTTGAACTGCGGACACTGCGAGGTCCTGGATATAAATGATATAACACGAACTATCTACAGGGAGAACTTGCCGGTTGGACCGCTTGTGAACGAATCATCCGTTGCGTTCCTTGTCGATTATCCAGGCGACAGTAATGGCACATACATGTTGGTGGGGAGAGAGAATAATGATGAAAAGAAAATGTGTACCGATGCCGGTGTGGTATTGTACAACACTCTCTACACTCAGTATGGTGATATTTTTTCTAAATCAGACTCTGCTACAACTGAAGCCTACATTAAGATTCCTGGTGTTGAGTGGGTAAACGGTTTCCAGGTATCTTCACAGTTTCAGTCCTACCTCTTCGCCAACATTAATTTAACCAGCAAAATAAAAAAAGTGGTTTTCTTTAAGATGGATAACAACCAGAAAAAAACAGAAATGACGAGATCTCTGAAAGTTGCAACTTTACGCTGCTGTGATGACCAACTTCGCCAGAAACTTGTGTCCTCTGCCTTTATCTCGTCGGAGTCTTCTCTTTTATGGATGGGAATATTCACTGCAGAGCGTCCAGACCACCCTGAGAACACTGTGTTGGCTATTTACAACATTACTGCCAGCAGACCAGTGAATCCTCCTGAAGAAATCAGATGCAGTCCAGACTGTCCCAGATCAACACAGGTTTGAAACACTTAGATAGTTGCTCTAAAACTTAAAACATTTTAACGTAGACCTATTTATAATCTCCATGCAAGCAACATATATATGTTATATAGGTTATATATGTTATTACCAGGGTTGGGAGGGTTACTTTAAAAATGTATTTCATAACACTTACAAATTACTTTAAAAAATGTCATCAGTAACTTAATCCAAGTATCACAATATGAAAGTAATGTAATCTGATTATTTTTGAATTACTTCAAGGCCACATATGTAAATAAAGTCAAGTGAAAAGCAATATAATCTAAAATACTTTTATTTAGAGCTTAAAACATGTTCAATGTTTTTTTTAAAATAAAATAAAAATGAATAAATAAATAAATAAATAAATAAATAAAAGATTATTGTCCCTGATGCGGGCCACTTCTTCGTTTTCAGAAGTCTTTGTTTTGGTCTGTTTTTCAAACTAAAACGTTTCCAAAAGTCTTCGTTTTCGAGGGCCGGAGTGCAGACATAACTGTAGCAAAAGTTATACGTTTTAAAAACAAAAAGCACTGGTGTAAACAGGGCCTAAGTCCCGCCTTCTCGCCCACCGATTGGTCGATTATAAAAGACTTGCCGCAACTATTGGCTAAATTCCTGCCTCTCAACCATTATCCTACTCTCAGAGTGAAGATGAAGCGCTGTTGTGTACAGTGTTAAACAGTTGCTTGACAATAACAATAAATGAAGCTGTAACAATAAATGAGTCGAAACAACACCCATGACCATATAAGGTCATTTTAATTTCATGTAATCACATTACTCGTATCACATGGCCATTCAAATGTGTAGAAAGTGGTAGAATGTATACTCATGGCATCTGATATTTTATTTTGTTCCATGGACATTCAAAAGAATTTACGAATTTATATACATTTATGTGATGCTAATAGTGCTAATGGTGTGTCCTTTTCAGTGCATTTAAATCTGCATTCATTATTTATTTATTTTCTTAAAACTAATCCAAATATTGAACATGTTTTAAGCTCTAAATAAAAGTATTTTAGATCATATTGTTTTTCTCTCGACTTTATTTGCATATGTGGCCTTGAAGTAATCCAAAAATAATCAGATTACATTACTTTCATATTGTGATACTTGGATTACATTACTGATGACATTATTTTGAAGTAATTTGTAAGTGTAATGGAATACATTTTTAAAGTAACCCTCCCAACTCCGTATATATTGTGTTATGTCAAAAGATTAATTTCTTTGGTTTTTAATGAAAAAAAAATCCAAATAGTATTCCTTTTTTAATTACATTAAAATTTATTATTATTATTATTTTTTTTTACCTGTAATCTGATTAATTTGTTTCCTGACATAACTGTAACTGTTTTTTTGTATCCTGATTACGTAACGTCGTTACATGTACTCCGTTACTCCCCAAGCCTGGTTTCTACTGATAACCATTTGTCTTGTTCCTGTAGAATATCGAGGCTGTTGTAGATCCCCTTGCTGTGGTATTCAAACACAATTCAATGACATCTGTGGCAGCGAAAAGTAAAGGGTCTTGGACTGTGCTGTACATCGGAACTGCAAATGGCCAACTGATAAAGGTCTGATTCTCTCTCGCTCTCTCTCTCACTCTCTCTCTCTATATTTCATGTTAAATGCTACACCCAAACCCTGTACACACAGTCAGCCAGACAACACTTGCAGACTATTATTGTGCAAGCACATGTACTAGATATGTTTTTGAAGATTGAAGACAATGCAAAAAGAATGTTTCTTATGTTATGTACAACAACAGTATATTTATAAACACGGTGAAAACAGCACACTTTTTCTTTTTCTTCATGTATTTTTATTATTATTAATTCTAATACAAGTTTGCCTATGTCTACATCTATCTACTATGATATGTACACACTTTTCCTCTCTATATGAGAAGCTGGTAAATAAATCTTTACAGTGGCTGTGAAGGCCATGCATTGTGTTGAAACTCCACATAATGATTCCAAGCCTTGTTTTGTGTCATATGACAGCTTGTACTGGACACAGATTACAGGTCTGGCTGTGCAAAAGTACTATACAGATCTGATGATGACAGGATGGTGTTTCCCAGAATGTACTTTGACCCAGTGGATCATAATTACATCTACATAGCTTTGAGAAATCAGGTGAGTTTTAGCTGGTCTGAAGTTAAAGCTGTGCCTGCACACATGGATTTTTAGGATGAAATTGAGACAAGTGACCAACTCTATTCATTATTTATGCCAAATGATTTAAGAGGCAGTGCTCAAAGTTAAGAATCAGCCAGTTCACTTCAGCAGTTTAAACAAATGGTTAACTCATAATAGCAATAAGACAAATAATAGCAATTAATGCCACAGCTTAAAAGTGTGTGTGTGTGTGTGTGTGTGTGTGTGTGTGTGTGTGTGTGTATTTTGTAGATTAAACGTTTTGCAGTGACTCAGTGTGGTATGTATGGCACTTTAAGAGACTGCATTGGCAGCATGGACCCTTTCTGTGGATGGTGTGGGGTCACAAAAAGGTAACCTTCTAACCAACTCTTTTACATCTCTCACTAATGAAATGTTTATGTTCATTGTTCAGTTCTATATTCAGTTCATTAACTCTTCCAGCAACCAATGCCTTTTTTTCAGCTTTCTTTCATTAGTTAGCTCTTACTGCCTTATATGCTCGTGCATCACCAACCTGATGCAGTGAAATTGTCTGTAGTAACAGCACATATCTTACAGACTGAAATACACTCACTGTCCACTTTATTAGGAACATCTGTACATTCATGCAGTTTTTACCTAAACTGCGCAGTTCGTTTTTAAAATTATTTACAGCATATATTATGTGCTGTACAAGATTTCAAACACTCCATCAGCAATAAACAGAACGAGTCACTTCATTTTGTTGCTGTCGTTTTTCTTAGCTACTTCCTGGTGCTTTTTTAATTAGCACAATAGACACCAGAAAATTGTTCTCACCAGCATGGAACTACACATTGCAGCTATGGTAACCATGCAACCAAACAGTGGAAAAGAGGCTGTTTTTCTGTCTGTTTGAGGGGTTATTTCTCTCATTAATGATCAGTGGAGTGAGATGGACAACTGGGGAGATACACTACATACACTGCCTGGGCAGGATGGCCCTTTACTTGAATATTAATAGTAATCCATCTTCTATACCGTTTATCCTACTGGGTTGCAGGGAACCTGGAGAATATCCCAGGGAGCATCAGACACAAGGCAGGGTACACCGTGGACAGGGTGCCAATCCATCGCAGGGCACAATCACATACACATTCACACACCCATGCATACACTACGGACACTTTGGACATGCCAATCAGCCTACCATGCATGTTTTTGGACTGGTCAGGAAACCGGAGTACCCAGAGGAAATCCCTGCAGCATGGGGAGAACATGCACACACACACACAGGGCTGCGTTTTTGGAATTGAACCCCCAGCCCAGGAGGTGTAGGGGAATGTGCTAACCAGGTCTCTACAGTAACAATTATTTTTACGGTTGAAGTTCAGGTTTTTTTTTTAGAGATGCTAATGTTAATGTGCTACAATATAACACACAAGTAGGCATGAGAGAACTTGAGCTGGTCAATTATGACAGAATTTAAGAACATAGCGTGAGCCATGACAAATTCATTTACCTTCTATAAACTAAATTGAATATTTTCAGTTAATTTTACAGTTAATTTGCTGTATGCAAAAAAACAACAACCATTAACCTGTTTCATCTTGTAAACAAATACAAAAAACCTCAGTGTTCACTCTTTGAAGTCTGCTCCTCTTAAATATATTTAAAGCTACACTATTAGACATTTTCCACTGTCATGGTTCTGGGCTGGAGTCAGTTCTCGAACCGCTCTGTGTATATTGTGTATATATCTGAATAATCTCATATAGGATGTGATTGGATGAGTTAATTTACCCGTCAGATGCAAAGCGCTTTAGGTTAATGGTGTTCATTAGGGATGCTCCGATCAGGATTTTTACAGCTGATACCGATCGAGATGCCAATCTTTTTTCGTTTAAGCTTTAATCAGGAGGTCATAAACAGTTAAATGTAAGCTCTCTGCTCATGGTCACTGTTATTTGAATTAAAATAATAGCAATGAGAAATACTGTTGGGTAATTGATAAATAAACAAGCATAAAATATTTATTTTTAAATATCTTAAACAATAAAGAGTCCTAATTAAAAGTAACTAACACAAAAATGAAGGCTAATAGCCTTCTAAGGAAATAGCTTACTAAGCTTAATGTCAAACTGATATTAAATGCAACCCATAGTAATTAAACATTTCATTTGTCATTTTATTTATATTTTATGTATTAATTATAATATCTATTTTTTATATTAACTGATTTATTTATAACTAAGCACATTTTCTGTCTTTAGATTTTATTATTTTTTGTTCATCAGTTGTTCCTTTTAGATTGGTCCCCCAGTAAATTGTTGCCATGTCTGCTGATAATATTGTGTCAATAAAAGATGGCGGTTTATGAGATCAGCAAGTTGAGAGAAGCAAATGATGTTCAGTGTTACTCTTGTCATCATAATGGCTTCTTTGTTCGTTTGACTGAGGTGATGAAAAGCAGTCTGAAAATTGTTGCACGGTGTAGATGCATTTTGGAGTTGTAGTTTTTATTCTGATTTTATTATTCAACTTTAAACAGGTCACTCGCAATGTCTATATATTTTTCCACAGTCGCACAAAATTGCAAATGCTACTGAAATTGTCGCACTGTAGAGCCCTGCTAACCACTAATCTACTGTGCACGACAATTCCAAATCGAAAGGCAAAAACATAGTCAAAAAGCAAGTGAGGAGTCAAATTGGCAAAAGGGCATAAACAGGGCTTAGACAAAAATCGAGAAATACGAGGACAAAACAGGACAAAATCCCTTTAACGAGGAACTAGGATCAAGGGCTCGGTATGGGTCAGGTGAAAAACACACAGAAACACACAATACTTTGCACTGAACAAAGAAACATGAGGGGTTTAAATGATAAATGTAACCAAAGGTGGAAACAATAACAGCTGAGACATTAGGGAGGAACCAATGCATAACAAGGGCGGAGACAGGACAGAAACAAACAAAAAAACCCACAATTGTCAAAAGTAAACAAAATCACTGTTGACCCGGAACTGCATGCTGTTGCGCTTCGGGCAGTTCATACTCGACACATGCTCCGGCACACAGCGTGAGGGGAAATCCATCACACTGTGAGAGAAAACATACTGTGAGTTCTGATATATATATTCCTTCAGAACATGACCAGACTTCTCAAACCACTTGCTTATTCGTGTTATCCACGGGTTTTAGTGGTTATGTGTTCAACAAAGCAGCCCTCTGACATTAGGCATTTCTTTTTGTCCCCTCATTTTTGTTCACTCTAGATGCTGTTTGCAGAAGGAGTGTACAGCACCATCTTGGATCTCCATTGCTAAAGATTCTTTTCAGAAGGAGCTGATTTCCTTTCAGGTTATTTCTTTGATCCCTGGAGAGGTAAATGTTATTGAATGAAATATGAAAAACCTCTTATCTTTTTATGGAAATGTACAGTATTTGTTTCTTTTTAATGTTATTAATTGTTGTCCACTCTCAGATCAGTCTGACTGTATACCTGCACCTGGAGGCCACAGAAAGTCTTCCTTTAACATGTACATTCAAGGCAGGAAGTGTGGATCTGTGTACTAGCCCAGTTGCACATTTTCCCAGCTGCTCCTGCAATTTCCCTGAAAAGGACCTGTCTTCTGATAGTCAGTATTTTCACAGTATTCTTCAGAATTGTGTGGGTCATATCACATTTTATAGGCTAAGTAAAAAAAAAACTTCTTTTTTTTTAATGAATTCATTTTGCCCAACAATATGTAACTCTGCTCTACTTCTCCAGGACTCAAAGTCACAGTGACAGTCAATATTAGTGATCAGATCTTCACAGACAGCCTGACACTGAGGAGCTGCCCAAATATCACAGAGAATACACAATCAGATGCTCAGTAAGAAGATCCATTATTAAAAACCAAATATCTGTAACCAACCATCTGTCACTTTAACATGTTATTGGCCTATATAATAGATATTTGATGACACCGTATATATCATATTCTGGATGACACCAAGAGTCATGGTATGGAGTCTGGTATAGTTTAATGTCTATTTAATATTTAGGTGCACAGCCTGTGTCTCAGCTGGGTGTTATTGGAACAACAGTGGCATGAAGTGTACCTGGACCCCTAAATCTGCACCATATGTACACATACAGGTGAGTCTGTGTAATGTACTCAGCTACATACAGCATACAAGTGAGACATAACGTCTCACTACTTTCTATATTACTTTTGGTTATTTCAGTTGAGCTTTTGCTAACTTTATTTTTAACACATGCAGTTTTTTTTATTAGAGAATTGTTTGCTCCCATTTGTGAATTTCTTACACCACCCTTTCCGCAATCATTGGTTTCATTCGTCTAGTTTGTTCTGTATAGTTCCTTTCCTGTTTCATTGGGAAGTTTTCATATGTATTCAGTGATTCTGTTTCTGGGTTGGTTGTTCTGTCTTTTTTATACTGATCTTGGGTTTCAGAAGTACCTCAATAATCAGATTTATTAGCTCCATGGATTTTATGTTTTAGTTTCATATGTAGAACACAGTGCTGTGAAAAAGTATTTACCCCATCCTGATTTCTTCTGTTTTTGTGTATTTCTCATACTAAATACATTTAGATCTTCAAACGAAATCATACATAAAACAAAGGCAACCTGAGAAAACACACAATACAGTTCCCTTTCAAAGGGAACTTCGACATTGCGTTTAGCATAACACTATGGGGAGCGCCTGTCGCGCGACCGGCATCTGAAGCTTGTGTAAAATCATGCCTATTTATAGGCCTGCCATGATCAGGTGACGTGGTAATTAAGTGATATAAATATGGCACCTGTGAACCGTGCCATCAGCCTTTATTATCTTCAGCAAACACTGCATGTCAGTTGTCTGTGTAAAGAAACAAAAAGACGCTTCATTTAATTGCTATCTTTTCTCAAAATCTCAGAACTTTTCTATCCCTCTAAAAAAAAGAGAAGAAAAAAAGGAATGAGCGACAGAGAAAAATATGAGTAAGAGAATTCAGGAAGTGTGTTACGGCTTGCTCCCGTTTCATCACGGGGAATAGTGCACACTTTCTGGGTGAAGTGTCTAGTGATGTAGCATGCGATGGCAGCCTCGAGAGGCTGCGCATGGTAATGTCTACATTAAGCAGCTCGGCTCGCGACTCGCGCTCTTATAGGCGGAAGCCGAAGCGAGTTGGGTTTCAGAGCCTCGCGATCTGGGCCAGCCGCTGCCGAGGCAGCTAGCCATCTCAGGTTTGGGGGATCTCTTATGGATCTAGAAGAGGAGCCGGAGACGAGCGCTGCTCTATCTCTTGCTCTGTCTTCTGGGTTCGGCTCTCCGCTGGATTTTGGAGCTCACGTCGCGACTCCTCCTTCCGCAATGGAAAGCCAAAAGGGGGAGAAAAAACACACACCCAAAAATAATAGTAATAATTCCTCTCTGACTCCGAGGAACCAGAAGGATGTGCTAAAAACTGAGAGCAGAGTATAAAGAGCTGTTTGAAGTGATTACTAAGGCTGGATGAGCCTTTTTCTCCCCAATGAAAGTAAATCCCTCACACTGCAGAAACTCCCCTTTCTTCCAGAAGTGTATGACAAAATATCAGGCTTCTGGGGGGAAAACCACGTATAAGCCGTATTTATAATCCCACGATGTTGGATTATTCAGCCATTGTGGGGAATGAACGGCATGGCTATTTAGTTATGCTGAAGGTGGAGGAGGTGCTTGCGAGCTACCTCTCTCCATCGTTGGCAGGTAATTATGGGGGCCGGCTTTGCCATCCAAGCCACCGTGTAAGGCCACCGTGGCATTGGTGGGCAAGGCCTATGCAGTAGTAGTCTTGCTTGAGGGTCACTGCAGACAATGACAGTGTTGCAGGCCTACCAAGCAGACCTGCTGAGTGAGCTCAACATATGGCAGCATTCAGCCAGTTCCTTCCCTGTTGTCTCGAGTTCACCCGGGCATCCAAGAGTGGAGCCCGGGCCAGCACTAGTGCGAGGGAGACCCAGAAGGCGAGTATGGCAGCCCGCCAACCCCCGCAGACAACAAGGGGAACCGGGCAGCCACGGTCGTGGCCTGCTACTAGGCCTGATCTGAGAATGGTCATAAAGGCCAAGCAGGCAAAGAAGAGCGGTCCTGAGGGGCCGTGGAGGGACGTATCAGGGGACATGAGGTTGTTAGGGCAGTTAGCCCTCAGTGCTACTGTAGGGCCTCGTCTAACCAAAACGGTCCCAAGTTTTCAGTGTTCTGTGGTCAGCAAGCTGTCACAGGGCAACTAAAATGTGATGCTTTCTCTCCAATAGAATGTGGACTAGTTAATGTCACTAAAAGACCATCTGGCAGCATGGAAACTACTGCAAAATGTGTCTCCATGGGTTCTGTCTTCTGTAGAAAAGGTTTCCCGGATCCATTTTATAGCTCGCCCCCACCGGTTCAGAGGTGTGCTCACCACAGTAGTCAGCACAGACCAGAGCCCGGCGCAAGCACAGGAAGTAAGATCCCTCTTGGACAATGGGGCCATAGAACATGTACCCCATTCCCTGAGGGAGGGAGGTTTTTACAGCCGTTATTTCCTGGTCCTCAAAAAATAGGAGTATGCGGCCAGTTTTAGATCTGCGTCATCTGAACTGTACTCTTCAGACATACAGGTTCAAGATGCTGATGCCCAAACTTAACATTCCACAGATTCAGTTTGAGGACTGGTTTGTGACGATAGAGCTAAAAGGTGCATATTTCCACATAGAAATATTGCTAGCTTTATCCCCTCGCACCTTCACAAAGTGCATGGATGTCACTCTGGCTCCACTGTGACTCCAGGGCATCTGTGTACTAAACTACCTGGACGACTGGTTAATTCTAGCACGATCCAGGAAACTGGCAGTTCAACATTGAGATGTTGTTCTCGCCCACATGAAGAGCTTGGGGCTTGGGTGGAACCTCAGAAAAATATGCTTTCCCCAGTGCAGTGGACAACTTTTCTGGGGGTTATAAGGATTCTACTATGATGAGGGCATTTCTATCCCCAACATGCGTAGGGTCAATCCTATCAACATTGAGCAAGATAAAGTTGGATCTTGGGAGACTATTGGTGCTTATGGGCCTATTGCACAGGAGACCGTTCAGTGGTGGCTGAGAAGTTGGGGGTTTTGTCCAAGGTTGAGTGTCCCCGGATTCTAGCCTTGGGTCACACTCTAGGGATGTCTCCTTAGTGCAAGAAGGTAATGACAGACACCTCCCTCACGGGCTGGAGCGCAGTCTTAGAGCTGTCCAGCTCACGGTCTCTGGTGCTGCCCTCATCTGGAGCGGCATATAAATTGCCTAGAAATGTGGGCCATATTTCTATAACTGAAATTCCTTCTTCCTCAATTGAGAGGTCACCATGTGTTTACAGACAACACACCGGTCTCATATATTGACCACCAGGGAGGATTATGTCCGTGCCCCCTGTTCAGGCAGGCGCAACTAATTGTTCTCTGGGCAGAAGGAAAGTTTGTCAGTGAGTGCAATGTACATTCTGGGAATATGGGGGCACACATCCTGTTGAGGCAGGGGAATTGGTGGCGAAGTTTGGCCAAGCGGGACTGCATGTGTTTGCCTCTGAGGAGACAACACACGGCCCGCTGTGGTTCACCCTCACTCCTCCTGCACAGTTAGGGCTGGACGCCATGGTGCACATTTGGCCAAGGTCACATCTGTACGCCCCCCCCCCCCCCCCCCCCCCATCGCTCTGTTCCCACAAGTTCTAGCCCTGCTAGATGGCACTCCTTGGGAGATTCCCATCCACAGGGATCCACTGTAGACCCAGTGAACTGTGCAATAGCTACAGTCCTGGAGTTCTAACAAGAACATTTCTCAGTGGGGTGGGCTCCTTCTACAATCAGGGTTTACATGGCCGCATTTCGGCCAGCCATGCCCCTGTTGATGGAACCTCTGTGGGGCAACATCCTCTAACTTCGAGGTTCATGCATGGTGTCAGGCGGCTGAGGCCCATCTGCAGGCCAGGCATACCTTCCTGGGACCTTTCTGTGGATCTGGTAGGTCTGTCAGGGGCCCCATTTGAGCCCTTAGAGTCAGCGTCTTAGAAGCTTCTGACTCTAAAGGTAGCTCTTTTGCTGGCCCTGACATCTCTCAAGTGAGTAGGTGATCTACAAGCTCTCTCTGTTGCCCCTTCCTGCCTTGACTTTGCCCCTGGATTAGCCAAGGCCTTACTGTATCCTATGCCAGATTATATTCCTAAAGTGCCTAGATTGGCTGCCCACCCTGTGGTGTTGCAGGCTTTCTGCCCTCCTCCATTCCCCACACTGGAACAAGAGAGAATGCACCTGCTGTGTCCAGTAACGGTTTTCTGTACTTACGTCCACTGCTCGGCCAGTGGCGTAAGTTGGAGCAGCTGCTGGTCTGCTTTGGTGTAATAACTTGAAATCTGCAAAAATAAATCAGACATGTGAACTCATGGCAAATAACTCAGCAACTCACAAGTTAATAACATGTTTATGGCCCAATCTGGACCACTGGGCTATAGAAATATGGCCGTTTAAAAAACAAAGCGAAACAAAAAAAACCTTGCCAATCACTCCTGGACCCTTAGGCAAAGGCAAATAATTCACCTTCTCTTCATGCAGCATAACATCAATCAGCCATAACATTAAAACCACTGACAGATGAAGTGAGTAACATTGATTTTCTCATTACAATGGCATCTGGCAAAGGGTGATGTATATTAGGCAGCAAGTTAACAGTCAGTTCTCGAAGTTAATATGTTGGAAGCAGGAAAAATGGCCAATCGTATGGATCTGAGTGACTTTGACCAGGGCCAAATTGTGATGGCTAAATGACTGGGTCAGTGCATCTCCAAAGCGACAGGTCTTTGAGGTGTTCCTGGTGTGCAGTGGTTAGTACCTACCAAAAATGGTCCAAGGAAGGACAACTGGAGAACCAGTGACAGGATCATGGGTGGCCAAGGCTCATTGATCTGCATGGGGAGCGAAGGCTAACTCGTTTGTTTCAGTCCCACAGAAGAGCTCCTGTAGCCCAACTTGCTGAAAAAGGTCATGCTGGCTGTGATAGAAAGTTGTGAGAACACACAGTGCACCACAGCTTGCTGTGTATGGGGCTGCATAGCTGCAGACCGGTCAGAGTGTCCATACTGACCCCTGTCCACTGCCAAAAGCACCTACAATGGGCACGTGAGCATCAGAACTGGACCATGGAGCAATGGAATAAGGTGGTCTGGTCTGATGAATCACATTTTATTTTGCATCATATGGATGGCCAGGTTCATGTGCGTTCTGCTGGGAAACCTTGGGTCCTGGCATTCATGTAGATGTTACTTTGACACAGACCAAGCAACGGTATTCCATAATTGCAGTGGCTTCTTTCAGCAGGATAATGCGTGCTGAAAAACTGCAAAATTTGTTCAGGAATGGTTTGAGGACCATGAA
>NC_030429.2:400000-490000 GCF_001660625.3 Ictalurus punctatus
TTTACTCTTCCAAGGACAATCAGCATCTCCATGATTATATCTGATCTCCTCTCCAGGTGTTATGTCTCTTAAAGCAAAAAGGCACAAATGGGGCTTTCCTTTCATGATGATTCTCTTCATTTTGCAGTTGGGGTTAACGTGGTCATCACTAACCGGTCTTCCACGAGTGCCATCATCCCTTGCAGCATCAATACTGAATTTGAACAAAACAGAAGACATTTATTTAGTTAAATTAGAAATAGTAGTGAACTAAAGAATGACTACTGCGCATCAGAAACGCAGCACTGCGCATCAGAAACGCAGCACTGCGCATCAGAATCGCAGCACTGCGCATCAGAATCGCAGCACAGTGCCACTTAAAGTCCTGAACTGCTGTGCTGCATTTCTGATGCGCAGTTCACCAGAATCACGCTTCGGACGAAATACACATTTAACAAAACAAAACAAACAAACAAACAAACAAAAAACACTAAAAAGGCAGATAATAAAAGCTATTAAAATCGTTTTTCTGATAACGGACAATATTATTGTTAAACACGATTCAGAACCGAGGTGAATCACAGACTATACTGTAAGCAGGTCTTTAAATATGGCGTCGGCGCTACATTTATAAATATATCAAATATATATGCGCACTCACGTTCAGATTTTTCCGTGCCAGATGAACTCGAATATAAATCCTTTCAAGTTGCTGTGGTAAATTCGTTGTCTTCTTTTGTCTTCAGAGAGTCAATTAGGTCTCTGTATTCCAGCATGACTCACAAACTATTCAACTCCACAGGTGCCTCATTAAACTGAGATATTCAACAACATACTACCTCATTGGCTCAAAGCTCCAGTGATTGCTTGCTGTTTCAACCATTCAAAGTTCATCAAGTTCTTCTGTGTCAACCAATCGGAGTTCAGCATTGCTGTACTACGTAATCAAGTGTGCGAGCGCAATTGTTTTTACGGTCTTTGGCCAGAGGGGGCCTTTACACACTTGACGCCCCCATACACACACACTTTATCAAGTAAATATCAATGTTGAGGACTAATGAGATTTTTGGTGGAGAAGTTCAACTTGATAAAATAAACATGCTGCAACGCTTAGTATTGTGGGGACTCGATTTTAGGTCCCCACAATCAAAAATGTCCCAATCTTATTGGTGTGTAATCAGGCCGATGTCCACACACACACACACACACACACACACACACACACACACACACACACACACACACACACACACACACACACACACACACACACACCACGACTTGCTTGTCGTGGCAATCATCATCATTCTCATAATGATCAACAGCACCAACAGCCTCTGCCCTGTCCTGTCCTAGAGACCAAAATAAAATCCGGGTAATCAACAAAAAACAGGAAATTACTGAATATAAAAATCAGGCACTCTTGTAGCAGAGCAATGCTAGAGGATCTACTGAGCCAGAACAAGCTAACACTACAGCTCATTCTTCCTCACTGCTCATATGCCCCACTGTATACAACAAACTACCACTATGGGCATAACAGAGACCATTACCTGTGTGTCCATTACCTGAAGCCTCTCTGGAATTGAACACAAGAGGAACCAAGACCCAGGCGCATGATTCCCAATGTGTCTGGGGTGAAGTTATTGATCTGAAAATCTTTACAGCTGCCAAGAACCTCTCCCTTAATACTGGAACAAACACAAACTTTTCAAAGGATCTGAATTACTGTTTATTTCTGCATTATTAAGTGCTTTGTTTATTATTCCTGCACAAATTAAGCACAACAAACTAGATTTTTAAAGCTTGTTTTGAATGCATTTTGTTCAACAGCCCCCAAAATTAATGAAACCACAATATAATTTTTATGAAGCATTCTCTATGCATACATAATACTGTGTTTTCCCCTTATTCTAGCCAGTGGAGTTAAATATTGAAATAAATATTGTTTAGCCTGACTCTTTTTGCTTCTACTGCTTGTCCAGTGAAATGGATCCCATGTCCAGCAGAATTCCCTACCTAAAGTCAACAAATTAATGCCTTGCAGCTGGTCTTTACCTGAGGAGCGGATACTTTTGCTTTTCATGTGCCTCTGCAGGATTCAGAGACTCAAGAGGCAGCCGAACAATCTTCATTGGCTGAAGGAACATAGCAGGGGTAAGATGCAAACATAAACCCAAGACTTGAGAACAAGTACTTTTCATCATGTGCATAATGATATGTTACATAATGATATGATACATGTTACTTATAAGTGCCTTATTAAAGGTATGTGTGAACAATACCAGGTTAACGTGTGAGAACCAGCAAAACTGACCTAAGCTGCACATTTTCTCATCTTGCGATGCATACGTGCACACACACACACACACACACACACACACACACACACACACACACACACACACACACACACACACACACACACCTTCTGGATACAGACCAGCACAGAATATATTATACCTGAATATATAAAGAATATATAAAGAATATATAAAGATGATGCACAAGAAAGCCCACAAACTGTTTGCTGAAGACAAGCAGACTAAGGACATGGATTACTGGAACCATGTCCTGTGGTCTGATGAGACTAAGATAAACTTATTTGGTTCAGATGGTGTCAAACGTGTGTGGCGGCAACCAGGTGAGGAGTACTCAGACAAGTGTGTCTTGCCTACAGTCAAGCATGATGGTGGGAGTGTCATGGTCTGGGGCTGCACGAGTGCTGCCGGCACTGGGGAGCTACAGTTCATTGAGGGAACCATGAAGGCCAACATGTGCTCTGACATACTGAAGCAGAGCATGATCCCCTCCCTTCGAAGAGTGGGCCGCAGGGCAGTATTCCAGTATGATAACGACCCCAAACACACCTCCATGATGACCACTGCCTTGCTAAAGAAGCTGAGGGTGAAGGTGATGGACTAAACCCTATTGAGCATCTGTGGGGCATCCTCAAACGAAGGTGGAGGAGCACAAGTTCTCTAACATCCACCAGCTCCGTGATGTCATCATGGAGGAGTGGAAGAGGACTCCCATTGGCAACCTGTGAAGCTCTGGTGAACTCCATGCCCAAGAGGGTTAAGGCAGTGCTGGAAAATAATGGTGGCCACACAAAATATTGACACTTTGGGCCCAATTTGGACATTTTCACTTAGGGGTGTACTCACTTTTGTTGCCAGCCGTTTAGACATTAATGGCTGTGTGTTGAGTTATTTTGAGGGGACAGCAAATTTACACTGTTACACAAGCTGTACACTCACTAATTTACATTGTAGCAAAGTGTCATTTCTTCAGTGTTGTCATATGAAAAGATCCATCCATCCATCCATCTTCAACCGCTTACACCTTTTCAGGGTCACGGGGAACCTGGAGCCTATCCCAGGGAGCATCAGGCACAAGGCGGGGTACACCCTGGACAGGGTGCCAGTCCATCACAGGGCACACAATCACACACACATTCACACACCATGGACACTTCAGACACGCCAATCAGCCTACCATGCATGTCTTTGGACTGGGGGAGGAAACCAGAGTACCCGGAGGAAACCCTTGCAGAACGGGGAGAACATGCGAACTCCGCACACACAAAGCCACGGGAATCGAACCCAGACCCTGGCGGTGTGAGGCGAACATGCTAAAGTCGAAGTGGGGGTGTGAGGTGAAGTGTTTCGTCGCCGCGAGATTGTCGAGGGTGTTCTAGGGGTTTCCCAAGTAACGGGATCCCGTCTTGCCGTCAGGAAAAGCCACGGGTGCAGCCAGGGTGCGGGGTCTTCGCTCGCGTTGGGATTGTCGGTAAAACACACAGCAAAGGTTATCGCATGCACACTGAGAGCCTCCTCTCCCTTGTGAGTGTAGTATCGCCCTTTTTATACTCTCCCGTCGCCTGCTGGATGGTGGAATTTTTCCGTGCCGCCCGCAATTCAGCAGCCGTGTGTGTGTCGGCGGCCCCGTCCCGCCGCCACGCGTTTTCCGGCTGTCCAGAGCACTGGTGGTGCTGAAGCGGAGCTGTCTCCTCAGCACCCCAGCGGCAGTCGCAGGAGGAGCGATCTTTTTTTCTTGTGCGTCGGCCGCACTATATAGTCCAGCAATCGCCTAAAATCACTAAATCGCCTAAATTCATGGTACAAAATATGTTATGGTCTGATTATTCTAATTCTGCAAGATATATTCATACCATTATTTCAAAAGGTATGTTTAATGCAAAAAAGCACATCAATAAAAGAACACCATACCCGTGGTGAAGCTTGGTGGTGGCACCATCATGCTTTATGGATTTTCTTCAGCCAGAACTGGGGCTTTTATCAGGGTGGAAGGAATCATGAATAGCTACAAATACGGGGTGATTTTAGTGCAAAAAAATTCAGTCATCTGCATTGTATTTCAGATTCCCCCAAAAAGAGATACTTACTTGCAATATAATCTCACTTATATGCTTGCCTTACGAACTTTAGCTAATGCTCAGTAATGAGTACCCCTTCTTACCTTATCAGGCGGAGTCCGGGACCTCTTGGCTCAGAACCTTCTGTGTAGGAAGCCGGTCTTGTGGAGCAGGAAGAAAATAATAAAAGAAAGAACGAGAAAATTGCCTATGACTCAATCAGGAGTTGTTACTAGTTATTTGAAGTGTATTCAAATCACCCACGATGAGGCTTTGGTTTATTGGTTCAAAATAACAATATTTAACATAGGCGTCTCATCACTCGAATGATGGTGCGTACATAAGAGTCTCATCACTCTGTTGATAATTGAGAGTAAATACATTTACATAAGTATGTAGTATATAGGATATAGGAACATACAGATACTTTCACAGAAGCATCTCATCACTGGGATGATAAATGCCTAAGTTAGGCATACATGAAGACATAAAAACATGAGCGTCTCATCACAAGAATGATAGATGCATAAGTTAGGCAAACATCACATACAAAGATGGAAGCGGCCTCATCACAAGGAAGATAAATGCATTATGTTAGGCACACTTAAAGACAGACAGACAGACAGACATGACAGGTTTACAGCCCCTTAGGGCTTGAGTGGCACAAGAGCAAAACCACGGCATAAATTTTCACCTCGCAAGTTCCATTCAGCTATATATACTCTTCAGACAGCCATTAAAACAGGAAGTAGTCTCCTAATATGGGTATGAGAGCTAAGTCACTTATTCAACAGTCATATTATTCAGAGCCTGAATGGTATCTTATACACAGAGTGTATGTTTATTTCTCTTCTTATATTATATAACATATATCTGGCTTGATCAACATGGTGTAGGCAGAAACTCATTTGATTAAGAGCTTTATGCAGCTGTTGTTTTAATATTCTTATCTGTTCATGCGTCCATTCGCTGGATTCAATCTCACTGTCCACTTGTTGGGGAGATATTCCAGAGAGCCGAGGCCCATATCTCTCGGCAAGCTGCCGTGAGGGGAGACCAGGTTTCGGAAATGTTTGTGTAGTGCTCCTCTTGAACTCCCGGTAGAGTGTAGGATGCTTTTGGGTACAGTAGGTTTGCCGGTAGTGCCGCTTTCTCTCTGAGCTCCTTTTCTTCTTATCCTCTCTCAATTTTTCTGCTTTCTCGTTCCATACCTTTTTGTATGATTAATGCATTTTAGATTATACAGCATAATTAAACAGCATATACACATCACAATTAAACAGCATACATTTGTACCACAGAATCATTTATTCAATCTTTCCTTGTGCCTTTATGGTGACCTTAGGGAATAGCCATGATCATGTTCAATTATTTAAATATTCTTCTACGAATCCCTGATTGGCCTCGAGTTCCTCAGCTAGTAGTTGCAGAGATTCCATTACTGCTTGTAAGCTGAAGATTAAAAGGAATTTCACCTTTCAGCACAACAATAACCCAAAGCATACATCCAAATCAAGGAATGGCTTAACCAAAAGATTAAGTGTTATTGAATAGCCTAGCCAGAGCCCAGACCTGAATACAACTGGAAATCTTTGGGGTGACCTGAAGAGGGCTGTGCACATGAGATGCCCTCATAATTTGACAAGAGTTAGAATGCTTTTGCAAAGAAGAATGGCTCAATTTAAAAGTCAAGACGTCCCAAACTGACCCTTACCCAAAAAGATTAAATGCCATGATAAAAATCTAAAGGTGCTTCAATTAAGTATTAGTTTACAGGTGTGCACGGCTACGCAACCAGGATATTGTACATTTTAAAAATATATATATACTGTACCTAAATGATTGCTTTTCACTTTAATTAATAGGTTAAAATTTCACAATAAAGGTAGAAAATGATCTGAATGATTCATCATGGTTTCTTTTTTTTTTTTTTTTTACATCACACAACCTGCCATTTTAACAGGGGTGTGTAGACTTTATATCCACTTTAGCTGGCTAGCTTGTTGCTAACAATGGATGAAGGTATAAAGGCATCTATGGTTTTCCCCACTTTGTAGCGCTATCACATGGAGGTAGAACACTATGTAATTCTGAGCTCTGACTTCCCACTTAGGAGGTAAGTCAAAAACATTAGCATTAGCTCTTGTCATTTATCAAGAAGGTACTCTGGACTTCAGTTCCCATCAGCCACTGCACTCTACTAGATCAATGTCACATAACCACCTGCACCTGAATCACGTTTTTGTTAACGAGCATGCTTATATATAGCCACTGTTTGCACTGCTTCCTTGTCTTATGTTTGCCTTATGTTACCGTTGTCCATGTTACTGTGTTTTGGTTCTGTTAGCCTATGTTTAGTCCTTGCCACAGTGTTTTGGATTAGTCATAGTATCTTTTGTGTTTTGTTGGTTTATTTAATAAAACGTTTAAAATCTGCGATTTCCTCCACAACCATCTTTGAGACATGACAGCTCTGAATTAACACTGAGACAGAGGCATGGGTTGACACTAAAGCAGCAGTCACATTTCTTCAGAAACCACTGCAAATATGGGTGGCAACCGTATCTATCATATGCCAATGTTAAAATATGCCATCTGTTCCTGTATGCAGTGTCACCACATTCCAGGCAACTTCTCTTTTGATGTTGATTTTATACAGTTGTGCTCATAAATTTATATACCCCTGTCAGAATCTGCAAAATATTAAATGTTTTTAAATAAGCGAGATCATTAAATTGCATTAATTTTTTTATTTATTGCTGCCCTGAATAAGTGTTTTCACATAACAGATCTTTACATATAGTCCACTAGACACAATGATAACTGAATTTGCACAAATGAACCAGTTCAAAAGTTTATATGATTTTCAGTTCCATCTTTTCACACTGAGGACAACTGAGGGACTCGTACACAACTGTTACAAAAGGTGAAAACATTCACTGATGAAGGCAGCACGATGCATTAAGAGACAGAGGGGTGTAAACTTTTGAACAGGATGAACAGTGTAAATTATTATTGTTTTCTCTTCTGGGAAACATAAATATCTTAGGCCTATGTAGCTTCTGAAGGGCAGCACTAAATATAATATAATATAAAATAAGATCTTTAAACAAAATAATAATTTAAACCAATCATCCTGTTCAAAATTTTACACCCCAAAAGTTTACAGGTCTTCAACAAATAAATTCATGTTTGTTAATTTACTTTGATATTTTGAGTCCCTTAAATATATTAGTTGTATATAATATACATTAGTTGTTAAAACACACTTTTAACAATTAAATGTCGAACATATTATATTGAGTAATCTAGACAAAGCTTTTAAGTCATGTGCATTTTTGGAATTCTAATGAGGTTATTCTTACTTATAACGGTCAACATTAGATTTGGTTGATGCAATTTGGGGGAAACACATTTTGGAGGCGGAGTTTGTGAATCAAGTGATCATGGCTGTATTTTGATGCTGCAATTTTGAAGAGTTTGAGGCCTTTTGGAACTTTCGAAACACTGCACGAGGCAGTTCTCATACCATACATGTCTGAGGTCTATCATGTGGGTGATTGGAGGGCGCGAAGGATACAGTCAGTACATTTACATGGACAACAATAATCCGATATTAAGACGATACTCTGATTAAGAAACTAGGATGTAAACAGCGATTATTGATGACCTTAACCCGACTAAAGTCATACTCGAAGTAAACACAAATGGAATTAAGACGTGTGGAGTATTCCTATTTTAGTCGCATTATTGAAGTGCATTATAGATATGTATACACCTTAATCACAATATTAACGTTGTGTGGGAATTTTCATGACAAGACACGTACACACACAGCAGTGCTCAACCATTTGTCAACAAAGAAGAGAGCACGGCTGCATCTGTAACCGAGTATTTACCTGCTACTTTATATAATAGATGCAAAACATGTATTTTCACTACTATAGAGTAGGTAAGTACGCGATTTCGGACGCAACCCACGGCTTCAAGCAGTCGTCTATTTGCATGTACAGCACGACAAATAATTAACCGCACTCTAAGCTTTCATAAAATTAAAAACGAAACACCCAAAACTGTATACGGTACTGATCAGGAGAGGGGTACAAAAGAAAATCAAAAACATTATACATAACATAGAACACCATAAAGGCCAATGAACAACGAAGACGAACTGTATGTCAATATGTGAAATTCTGGAGGGAACATCAGACGGCGTGGTGTGGGGACGTAATGACGTGTGTCGTTAATCTATCTATTTTCTATAACATGTAAAATGGGAACATGAAAGGAATATTCTAAAAGCGACTCATGTGAACACCTTAATCACAATATTGTCTTATTCAGAATAAGGTCAATAATTAGATTGCTATTGTCCATGTAAACGTAGGCAGTGATGCATCCTTCAAAATTCGCCAAATGAAGGCCACGACACAAAGGATCCATGGATCCTTCAAATTGAGGCATCCTTCGATGGCGCTTGACGACGTGGCAGCTGAGATATACAGCCTTACTAGGACGCAGCCTTCAGTGTGAGAAACAACTTTCTTCACATGAACTTGCATTTCCGGTCTCAAGCATTGGCATACATATGAATGGAAGTGAATGGAACGAAAAGTGAGACACAGGCTAACACTAAGGCGGAGACACGGGCTTCTTTGTGCGTTTTTTTTTTTAATTCTTTTTTCATAGCAGTTCTGCACTTGCATCCTGTCACCCTGGGTTCCGTTATGACAGACCTCTGACAAGGTCAGCGCCACCTATCGTGCAGGCATGAATTAGCTGAAGGCTAATGTGTGGGCTAATAACACGCTCAGTGTGAAAGGGCGTTAACGCTGAGGAGGAGACCGACGTAAAAGTGGGGAGAAACACTTCAAAAGGCGATTTCTTCTGAAAGGAGATCAGAAAGAATCTGTGTGTTAATACTTTGCCACACTGTGACAGTGTGTGTTTTAATGTGTCAGGTCCACTACACAGAGAATAGATGTGTTTCACAGCTTTAAAAAAATGTATTATATAGATATATTCCAATTACAGTAACTTACTCCTATTAGTTACTGTGATCAATTGATAAAAATAATTTACTGTAATTAATAAGTTCGTCACAGAAATCACCCACGATGCGATGCATATTGCAGTTAAATAGTGTATAATTATATATACAGTAATTTACTGGCCATTTTTACAGTTGTTTACCATACAAACTACAGTAAGGGTTAACAGTGTGTATTGAGTGTTAGAAATGAGAGTGCTGAAGTTCAGAATTAAGTCAATATTAGAGAGTGAAGTAGCTAGAAAAATGTGAAGATCAAGAGAATTGCAGAATGAAGAGGTGCTAATGGATGATAAGATGCACTGTTTCAGTAAGGGAACATCATTGAATTTGTGATCAATGTCCAGGCCACTAGTGCAGAGTGTATGCCCATGAATATGATCAGGGAAGTTCACATATTGATGCAAATCAAAACACTACTGTACAGGCACAGGCTGGTGTGGAGAATCCATATGAACATTTAGATCCTCAAACTGGAGAATTATTACAACAGATGGTTCAAGCTATAGTGTGATTAGTTCATTAAACTCAGAGAAAAAGATTTGTAAGGACTTGGGTGGTGGATATATCAGAATAATTAAAACTGGATCAGTGCAAACAGTGGCGGCTCGTCCACAGGGGCAGTGGTGCAGAGTCCCACCATTTATACCAGGTGTTCATCAAATGTTAATATTCATAAAGTCCTCATTCACAACTCCATACAGACTAACGGAGAGCATTTCCACTGCAAATTATTCAGTTTATCTGCTATTCTAATATACCTGAATTCACCCAGTCCCCTTTGTGTGTGAATAACACCACTGGGGCGCAGCACTAAACCATGAACAATCCCGTTTTAATCTAAAAGTTTCATATCAGTGAAAAAATAAATCTAAATTACCTGATGGTACTGAAGGTGCCGAAGTTGATCAGTGAACAACAATGCGGTCAGATAACCATCTTTATCTAGCCTATAAATAAAAAAGCGATTGACACATTACAGCTGTGCATTTTAACAGCTGTGCAGCTTTCAGCTGGTGACAGGATGTGTTGCAAACATTCTTTACGCGGAAGCCGTCACTTTTATTCACTTTCAGTGAGCAGACACAGGCTCCAGACTTCATCTGTCTAAAAGGCTGAAGGCTCCGGGATTCAGCCCCCACGTGTACGGACACCATGAGGACTGTTTTACTCGGGATATTTATTCTCTTTAAAGGAGCAATTTGCATGTCTGAGTACAACTTTAACGAGGTGATCAGACACTTTGCTGTGGGAAACGGTAAGGTGTTTGTTGTTACCGACTCTCAGCTCCACCAAATGCGGCACGATCTCGAAGTGGAGAAGATTAAAGTCATATCAAACACCACGCACCAGAACGCAGTGAACATCTTGTTGCCTTTCGAGGCGAACGGAACTCTGATCACATGCGGCACTTTGAACTGCGGACACTGCGAGGTCCTGGATATAAATGATATAACACGAACTATCTACATGGAGAACTTGCCGGTTGGACCGCTTGTGAACGAATCATCCGTTGCGTTCCTTGTCGATTATCCAGGCGACAGTAAAGGCACATACCTGTTGGTGGGGAGAGAGAATAATGATGAAAAGAAAACGTGTACCAATGCCGGTGTGGCATTGTACAACACTCTCTACACTCAGTATGGTGATATTTTTTCTAAATCAGACTCTACTACAACTGAAGCCTACATTAAGATTCCTGGTGTTGAGTGGGTAGATGGTTTCCAGGTATCTTCACAGTTTCAGTCCTACCTCTTCGCCAACATTAATTTAACCAGCAAAACAAAAAAAGTGGTTTTCTTTAAGATGGATAACAACCAGAAAAAAACAGAAATGACGAGATCTCTGAAAGTTGCAACTTTACGCTGCTGTGATGACCAACTTCGCCAGAAACTTGTGTCCTCTGCCTTTATCTCGTCGGAGTCTTCTCGTTTATGGATGGGAATATTCACTGCAGAGCGTCCAGACCACCCTGAGAACACTGTGTTGGCTATTTACAACATTACTGCCAGCAGACCAGTGAATCCTCCTGAAGAAATCAGATGCAGTCCAGACTGTCCCAGATCAACACAGGTTTGAAACACTTAGATAGTTGCTCTAAAACTTAAAACATTTTAACGTAGACCTATTTATAATCTCCATGCAAGCAACATATATATGTTATATAGGTTATATATGTTATTACCAGGGTTGGGAGGGTTACTTTAAAAATGTATTTCATAACACTTACAAATTACTTCATAAAAAATGTCATCAGTAACTTAATCCAAGTATCACAATATGAAAGTAATGTAATCTGATTATTTTTGGATTACTTCAAGGCCACATATGTAAATAAAGTCAAGTGAAAAACAATATGATCTAAAATACTTTTATTTGAGCTTAAAACATGTTCAATGTTTGAATTTGTTTTAAATAAATAAATTAATAAAAGATTATTGTCCCTGATGCGGGCCACGTCTTCGTTTTCAGAAGTCTTTGTTTTGGTCTGTTTACACTGAAACCCGGAGTTTTCAAACTAAACGTTTCCAAAAGTCTCCGTTTGAGCGCCGAGTGTAGACACGCAACCATAACAATTATGCGTTTTAAAAATAAAAAGCACTGGTGTAAACAGGGACTAAGTCCCGCCTTCTTGCACACTGATTGGTCGATTATAAAAGACTTGTGCACTGATTGGTTGATTATAAAAGCCCTGCACACCGATTGGTCAATTATAAAATACTTGCACACCGATTGGTTGATTATAAAAGACTTGTACACCGATTGGACGATTATAAAAGACTTGCACACTGATTGGTCAATTATAAAAGACTTGCACACTGATCTGGCAGATTCCTGCTTCTCAACCATTATCCTACTCTCAGAGAGTGAAGGTGAAGCACTGTTGTGTACAGTGTTAAACAGTTGCTTGACAATGACAACAAATGAAGCTGTCTTCAGTTGAAACAACACCCATGACCATATAAGGTCATCTTAATTTCATGTAATCACATTACTCGTATCACATGGCCATTCAAATGTGTACATGGTGGTAGAATGTTCACTCATGGCATCTGATATTTTATTTTCTTCCATGGACATTCAAAAGAATTTAGGAAATTATATATATTTATGTGATGCTAATAGTGTGTTTTTTTTTTCAGTGTATTAAAATCTGCATTCATAGTAACTCTGTTTTGAATGCTATTAAAACACGGGGGGGGGGGGGGGGGGGGAGAAAAAAAGTGTCCTCTTTTTGAAAAATCAGAATTTGGTCACCCTAACTTTTGTGATGTAATGTTACTGGCATCAGGGACAGTGATCTTTTAATTATTTATTTATTTATTTTCTTAAAACTAATCCAAACACTGAACATGTTTTTAAGCTCTAAATAAAAGTATTTTAGATCATATTGTTTTCTCTTGACTTTATTTGCATATGTGGCCTTGAAGTAATCCAAAAATAATCAGATTACATTACTTTCATATTGTGATACTTGGATTACGTTACTGATGACATTATTATGAAGTATTTTGTAAGTGTAATGGAATACATTTTTAAAGTAACCCTCCCAACTCCGTATATATTGTGTTATGTCAAAAGATTAATTTCTTTGGTTTTAAATGAAAAAAAAAAATCCTGATAGTATTCCTTAAAAAAAATTTTTTTAATAAAATGTGCCTGTAATCTGATTAATTTGTTTTCTGACATAACTGTAACGGATTACAGTTACCATTTTTTTTTTTTTTTTTGTATCCTGATTACGTAATGCCGTTACATGTACTCCGTTACTCCCCAAGCCTGGTTTCTACTGATAACCATTTGTGTTGTTCCTGTAGAATAACGAGGCTGTTGTAGATCCCCTTGCTGTGGTATTCAAACACAATTCAATGACATCTGTGGAAGTGAAAAGTAAAGGGTCTTGGACTGTGCTGTACATCGGAACTGCAAATGGCCAACTGATAAAGGTCTGATTCTCTCTCTCGCGCGCTCTCTCTCTCTCTCTCTCTCTCTCTCTCTCTCTCTCTCTCTCTCTCTCTATTTCATGTTAAATGGTACACCCAAACCCTGTACACACAGTCAGCCAGACAACACTTGCAGACTATTATTGTGCGAGCACATGTATTAGATATGTTTTTGAAGATTGAAGACAATGCAAAAAGAATGTTTCTTATGTTATGTACAACAATAGTATATTTATAAACACAGTGAAGACAGCACACTTTTTCTTTTTCTTCATGTATTGTTATTATTATTAATTCTAATACAAGTTTGCCTATGTCTACATCTATCTACTATGATATGTACACACTTTTCCTCTCTATATGAGAAGCTGGTGAATAAATCTTTACAGTGGCTGTGAAGGCCATGCATTGTGTTGAAACTCCACATAATGATTCCAAGCCTTGTTTTGTGTCATATGACAGCTTGTACTGGACACAGATTACAGGTCTGGCTGTGCAAAAGTACTATACAGATCTGATGATGACAGGATGGTGTTTCCCAGAATGTACTTTGACCCAGTGGATCATAATTACATCTACATAGCTTTGAGAAATCAGGTGAGTTTTAGCTGGTCGGAAGTTAAAGCTGTGCCTGCACACATGGATTTTTAGGATGAAATTGAGACAAGTGACCAACTCTATTCATTATTTATGCCAAATGATTTAAGAGGCAGTGCTCAAAGTTAAGAATCAGCCAGTTCACTTCAGCAGTTTAAACAAATGGTTAACTCCTAATAGCAATAAGACAAATAATAGCAATTAATGCCATAGCTTAATAGTGTGTGTGTGTGTGTGTGTGTGTGTGTGTGTGTGTGTGTGTGTGTGTGTGTGTGTGTGTGTGTGTGTGTGTGTGTGTGTGTGTGTCTATTTTGTAGATTAAACGTGTTGCAGTGACTCAGTGTGGTATGTATGGCACTTTAAGAGACTGCATTGGCAGCATGGACCCTTTCTGTGGATGGTGTGGGGTCACAAAAAGGTAACCTTCTAACCAACTCTTTTACATCTCTCACTAATGAAATGTTTATGTTCATTGTTCAGTTCTATATTCAGTTCATTAACTCTTCCAGCAACCAATGCCTTTTTTTCAGCTTTCTTTCATTAGTTAGCTCTTACTGCCTTATATGCTCGTGCATCACCAACCTGATGCAGTGAAATTGTCTGTAGTAACAGCACATATCTGACAGAATGAAATACACTCACTGTCCACTTTATTAGGAACATCTGTACATTCATGCAGTTATTACACAAACTGCGCAGTTCATTTTTAAAATTATTTACAGCATATATTATGTGCTGTACAAGATTTCAAACACTCCATCAGCAATAAACAGAACGAGTCACTTCATTTTGTTGCTGTCGTTTTTCTTAGCTACTTCCTGGTGCTTTTTTAATTAGCACAACAGACACCAGAAAATTGTTCTCACCAGCATGGAACTACACATTGTAGCTATGGTAACCATGCAACCAAACAGTGGAAAAGAGGCTGTTTTTCTGTCTGTTTCAGGGGTTATTTCTCTCATTAATGATCAGTGGAGTGAGATGGACAACTGGGGTGATACACTACATACACTGCCTGGGCAGGATGGCCCTTTACTTGAATATTAATAGTAATAATTCTTACTTATCTAATGTTTGCTGTGTGTCACGTAATGGGGATAGAGATGGATGCAAGTGCAGTTTAAGTTTTTATTAAAGAGACAGGCAATTCCAAAGACATACATCCATTTTCTATACCGCTTATCCTACTGGCAACCTGGAGCCTATCCCAGGAAGCATCGGACACAAGGCGGGGTACACCTTGGACCGCTCTGTGTTTATTGTGTATATATCTGAATAATCTCATATAGGATGTGATTGGGTGAGTTCATTTACCCGCCAGATGCAAAGCGCTTTATTTTAATGGTGTTCATTATGGATGCTCCAACCAGGATTTTTACAGCTGATAACGATTTCTTGTCATCTTGATCGACCGAAACCGATCCAAATACCACTTTTTTTTGTTTAAGCTTCAATCAGGAGGTCCATCATTAACAGTTAAATGTAAGCTCTCTGTTCATGGTCACTGTTAATTGAATTAAAAAATTAGCAATGCCAAATACTGTTGGTTAATTGATAAACAAACAAGCATAAAATATTTATTTTTAAATATCTTAAACAATAGAAGTTCTAAGTAGATTAACGCAAAAATGAAGGCTAAAAGCCTTCTAAGAAATAGCGAACTAAGCTTAATGTCAAATTGATATTAAATGCAACCCATAGCAATTAAACATTATTTCATTTCTCATTTTATTCATATTTTATTAATTAATTATAATATCTATTTTTTATATTAACTGATTTATTTATAACTAAGCACATTTTCTGTCTTTACATTCTATTATTAATTTTTGTTTGTTTATCAGTTGTTCCTTTTAGATCGGTCCCCCAGTACAGTGTTGTCATGTCTGCTGATAATATTGTGTTGCGTATTTTGGGGGATTAAATCAAAAACATGAAAACTGGAGTCGACTTTTCTAGTGATATCTGTGTGTGTGTGTGTGTGTGTGTGTGTGTGTGTATATATATATATATATATATATATATATATATACAGTGAGGGAAAAAAGTATTTGATCCCCTGCTGATTTTGTACGTTTGCCCACTGACAAAGAAATGATCATTCTATAATTTTAATGGTAGTTGTATTTGAACAGTGAGAGACAGAATAACAACAAAAAAATCCAGAAAAACGCATGTCAAAAATGTTATAAATTGATTTGCATTTTAATGAGGGAAATAAGTATTTGACCCCCTCTGCAAAACATGACTTAGTACTTGGTTTAAAAACCCTTGTTGGCAATCACAGAGGTCAGACGTTTCTTGTAGTTGGCCACCAGGTTTGCACACATCTCAGGAGGGATTTTGTCCCACTCCTCTATGCAGATCTTCTCCAAATCATTAAGGTTTCAAGGCTGATCAAGGCTGAAGTTTGGCAACTCGAACCTTCAGCTCTCTCCACAGATTTTCTATGGGATTAAGGTCTGGAGACTGGCTAGGCCACTCCAGGACCTTAATGTGCTTCTTCTTGAGCCACTCCTTTGTTGCCTTGGTCGTGTGTTTTGGGTCATTGTCATGCTGGAATATCCATCCACGACCCATTTTCAATGCCCTGTCTGAGGGAAGGAGGTTTTCACCCAAGATTTGACGGTACATGGCCCCGTCCATCGTCCCTTTGATGCGGTGAAGTTGTCCTGTCCCCTTAGCAGAAAAAAAACCCCAAAGCATAATGTTTCCACCTCCATGTTTGACGGTGAGGATGGTGTTCCAGGGGTCATAGGCAGCATTCATCCTCCTCCAAACTCGGCGAGTGGAGTTGATGCCAAAGAGCTCCATTTTGGTCTCATCTGACCACAACACTTTCACCCAGTTGTCCTCTGAATCATTCAGATGTTCAGTGGCAAACTTCAGACGGGCATGTATATGTGCTTTCTTGAGCAGCGGACCTTGCGCGTGCTGCAGGATTTCAGTCCTTCACAGCGTAGTGTGTTACCAATTGTTTTCTTGGTGACTATGGTCCCAGCTGCCTTGAGATCATTGACAAGATCCTCCCGTGTAGTTCTGGGCTGATTCCTCACTGTTCTCATGATCAATGCAACTCCACGAGGTGAGATCTTCCATGGAGCCCCAGGCCGAGGGAGATTGACAGTTCTTTTGTGCTTCTTCCATTTGCGAATAATCGCACCAACTGTTGTCCCCTTCTCACCAAGCTGCTTGGCAATGGTCTTGTAGCCCATTGCAGACTTGTGTAGGTCTACAATCTTGTCCCTGACATCCTTGGAGAGCTCTTTGCTCTTGGCCATGGTGGAGAGTTTGGAATCTGATTGATTGATTGCTTCTGTGGACAGGTGTCTTTTATACAGTTAACAAGCTGATATTAGGAGCACTCCCTTTAAGAGTGTGCTTCTAATCTCAGCTCGTTACCTGTATAAAAGACACCTGGGAGCCAGAAATCTTTCTGATTGAGAGGGGGTCAAATACTTTTTCCCTCATTAAAATGCAAATTAATTTATAAAATTTTTGACGTGCGTTTTTCTGGATTTTCTTGTTGTTATCCTGTCTCTCACTGTTCAAATACAACTACCATTAAAATTATAGACTGATCATTTCTTTGTCAGTGGGCAAACGTACAAAATCAGCAGGGGATCAAATACTTTTTTCCCTCACTGTATATATATATATATATATATATATATATATATATATATATATATATATATATATATATATATATTTTTTTTTTTTTTTTTTTTCACAGTTGCACAAAGTACTTTTCAGTCACAAATGCTACTAAAATGGTCTCTGCTAACCACTAAGCTACCGTGCACCCCAATTCCAAATCGAGGCAAAAACAAGTGAGGAGTCAGGTGATTGGCAAATGGGCATGACCAAGGCTTAGAAGAAAATTGAGAAATATGAGGTCAAAACAGGATAAAAACCATGGAACGAGGAACAAGGATCAAAGGCTCGGTATGGGTCTGGCGATAAACACACAGAAACACACAATACTTCGCACTGAACAAAGAAACATGAGGGGTTTAAATGATAAATGTAACCAAAGGTGGAAACGAGAATAACTGAGACATTAGGAAGGAACCAATACATATCAAGGGCGGAGACAGGACAGAAACCAAAAAAACCCCCACAATTGTCAAAAGTAAACAAAATCAGTGTTAACCCAGAACTGCGTGCTGTTGCGCTTTGGGCAGTTCATACTCGACACATGCTCCGGCACACGGCGTGAGGGGAAATCCGTCACACTGTGAGAGAAAACATACTGTGAATTCTGATATTTGTATTCCTTCAGAACATGACCAGACTTCTCAAACCACTTGCTTATTCGTGTTATCCACAGGTTTTAGTGGTTATGTGTTCAACAAAGCAGCCCTCTGACATTAGGCATTTCTTTTTGTCCCCTCATTTTTGTTCACTCTAGATGCTGTTTGCAGAAGGAGTGTACAGCACCATCTTGGATCTCCATTGCTAAAGATTCTTTTCAGAAGGAGCTGATTTCCTTTCAGGTTATTTCTTTGATCCCTGGAGAGGTAAATGTTATTGAATGAAATATGAAAAACCTCTTATCTTTTTATGGAAATGTACAGTATTTGTTTCTTTTTAATGTTATTAATTGTTGTCCACTCTCAGATCAATCTGACTGTACACCTGCACCTGGAGGCCACAGAAAGTCTTCCTTTAACATGTACATTCAAGGCAGGAAGTGTGGATCTGTGTACTAGCCCAGTTGCACACTTTCCCAGCTGCTCCTGCAATTTCCCTGAAAAGCACCTGTCTTCTGATAGTCAGTATTTTCACAGTATTCTTCAGAATTGTGTGGGTCATATTACATTTTATAGGCTAAGTAAAAAAACTTTTTTTAATGAATTGATTTTGCCCAACAATATGTAACTCTGCTCTACTTCTCCAGGACTCAAAGTCACAGTGACAGTCAATATTACTGATCAGATCTTCACAGACAGCCTGACACTGAGGAGCTGCCCAAATATCACAGAGAATACACAATCAGATGCTCAGTAAGAAGATCCATTATTAAAAACCAAATATCTATAATCAACCATCTGTCACTTTAACATGTTATTGGCCTATATAATAGATATTTGATGACACCGTATAAATCATATTCTGGATGACACCAAGAGTCATGGTATGGAGTCTGGTATAGTTTAATGTCTATTTAATATTTAGGTGCACAGCCTGTGTCTCAGCTGGGTGTTATTGGAACAACAGTAGCATGAAGTGTACCTGGACTCCTAAATCTGCACCATATGTACACATACAGGTGAGTCTGTGTAATGTACTCAGCTACATACAGCATACAAGTGAGACATGACACACATCTCACTACTTTCTATATTACTTTTGGTTATTTCAGTTGAGCTTTTGATAACTTTATTTTAAACACATGCAGTTTTTTTTATTAGACAATTGTTTGCTCCCATTTGTGAATTTCTTACACCACCCTTTCCGCAATCATTGGTTTCATCAGTCTAGTTTGTTCTGTATAGTTCCTTTCCTGTTTCACTGTGAAGTTTTCATGTGTATTCAGTGATTCTGTTTCAGGATTGGTTGTCCTGTCTTTATTAATATCCAAGTATTAGTGTGTTTTATCTGATCTGGCCTGGTTCTGGAATATGAAATAGCCTATCTGACTAACCTGCCTGTACTGATCCTGGGTTTCAGAAGTACCTTAATAGTCAGATTTATTAGCTCCACTGATTTTATGTTTTAGTTTCATGAGTAGAATACAGTGCTGTGAAAAGGTATTTACCCCATCCTGATTTCTTCTGTTTTTGTTTATATCTTGCCTTTGAAATAGCTTTTTAACCCTTCCCAGACTGCAAGTTTTAGTCTGAATTTATATTTGTAACACTCAGTTTGGGGTTTAATTTTAAATAAACTAAAATGATGTGTTGTAATTTCTTTTAATAAATTCGCTGAATTATACGATTTCATTCACAAACTCCCACTCCAAATCACAAAAATATTTCTGCTGGAGTTTGTAGTTGCTGATACACAGTAATAACTTGAAATCTGCAAAAATAAATCAGACATGTGAACTCATGGCAAATAACTCAGCAACTCACAAGTTAATAAAATGTTTATGGGCCAATCAGGACCACTGGGCTATAGAAATATGGCCGTTTAAAAAACAAAGCGAAACAAAAAAAAAACCTTGCCAATCGCTCCTGGACCCTTAGGCAAAGGCAAATAATTCTTCTTCTCTTCATGCGGCATAACATCAATCAGCCATAACATTAAAACCACTGACAGATGAAGTGAATAACATTGATTATCTCATTACAATGGCATCTGTCAAAGGGTGATGTATATTAGGCAGCAAGTGAATAGTCAATTCTCAAAATTGATGTGTTAGAAGTAGGAAAAATGGCCAAGCGTAAGGATCTGAGTGACTTTGAGCAGGGCCAAATTGTAGTGGCTACATGACTGCGTCAGTGCATCTCCAAAGCGACAGGTCTTTGGGGTGTTCCCGGTGTGCAGTGGTTAGTACCTACCAAAAATGGTCCAAGGAAGGACAACTTGTGAACCAGTGACAGGATCATGGGCACCCAACGCTCAATTATCTGTGTAGGGAGTGAAGACTAACCCATTTATTTCAATCGCACAGAAGAGCTGCAGTAGCACAACTTGCTGAAAAAGGTCATGCTTTCTGTTATAGAAAGGTTTCAGAACACACAATGCACCACAGCTTGCTGTGTATGGGGCTGCATAGCTGCAGGTCAGAATGCCCATACTGACCCCTGTCGAAAAGCACCTACAGTGGGCACATGAGCATCAGAACTGGACCATGGAGCAATGGAATAAGGTGGTCTGGTCAGATGAATCACATTTTATTTTATATCATATGGATGGCCAGGTGCACGTGTGTCGCTTCTCTGAGGAATTGCTGGCATCAGGGTGCACTATGGGAAGAAGGCAAGCCAGTGGAGGCAAAGTTCTTCTGGGAAACCTTGGGTCCTGGCATTCATGTGGATGTTACTTTGACACGTACCACCTACCTAAACATTATGGCAGTGGCTTCTTTCAGCAGGATAATGTGCCCTGCAAAACTGCAAAAATTGTTCAGGAACGGTTTGAGGAACATGACAGTGTTCAAGGTGTAGACTTGGCCTCCAAAGTCCTCAGTTCTCAGTCTGATCGAGCATCTGTGGGATTTACTGTACAAACAAGCCTGATCCATGTAAGCCCCACCTCGCAACTTACAGGACTTAAAGGATCTGTTGCTAACATCTTGGTGCCAGATACCACAGCACACCTACAGAGGTCTTGTAGAGTCCATGCCTTGATGGGTCAGAGCTATTTTGTCAGCACAAGGGGGACCTACACAATATTAGGCAAGTGGTTTTGATGTTATGGCTGATCTCTGTATATTGGCAGCACACTACACTCCTATTTCAATGCTGTATATAAATTTCACTTTCTCATTTATATACAGTCATCCTATTACTCTGTTTTTATTTTTTCCAGTTTTAATATATTTATTTAACATTTGGGCTTACGTTGCCAGCTCTGAATATGGTTGATAATTAGTTTAAAAATTATACATCTGTACTTGAAGGCGTTCCAAATGAAGTAATGTTTCTTCTTCTAAATTTTTTTTTCAGTTAATCATGACTGATATTTTAACACAATGTTCTGTTTTAAAAAGGTAATTTGGCATTTGGAGTTTGAATTGGATAAGTATAATAATGAAACGATTAAACATTAAAATGCGTTTCCATCCCCTATGCAGGACATATGCAAGCAGTCTTCCTCTGAGAAAAACAACATGGTGAGTGATATACGGAACTGATCGCACAGCATTAACAGAAAGAACATTTCTGTTAGGGAAGTTAAGAGGTGTGTAAGAGGAATTGGATTTGTGTTCATCAGACCTTTTAAATATTTATTTTATTTCTAAATGAATAGCCAGTGTACTTTCACAAAACATTTTTACTTTTAGAAAAGAACATAATATCTTGATTTATGCCTTTAGTATTTGATAAGTTATGAATATTTTAACTCAAATTTGATATTGATCGGCATGGCTTTTTGCAGTGTCATGTGAAATAGTTTTCCATTCATACACTGGATATAAACAATTTACACACCCCTGTTAAAATGGCAAGATAAATGATGTCAGAACTTTTTCCACCCTCAATGTGACATTACGACATATAATAATTAAGTGAAAAACAATCAGAAACATTTTAGGGAAAAATAGGAAAAAATACAAACCAATAACTTGGTTGCATAAGTGTGCACACCCCTAAATGAATATTATTTTATTACACTCAGTCTTTTGGGTCTATCAGTGTGGCACATCTTGACTTGGCAATATTTTCCCACTCTTTCTTGCAAAAGCATTCAGATTGTGAGGGCTTTTCTCTGTGCACAGCCCACTTCAGGTCACCCCACAGACTTTTAGTTGGATTCAGGTCTGGGGTCTGGCTAGGTCATTCAAAAACTTTGATTTTCTGTTGGTTAAGCCATTCTTTTGTTGATTTGGATGTATCCTTTGGGTCATTGTCGTAGTGAAAGGTAAAATTCCTTTTCATCTTCACAAGCAGACACCTGAATGTTTTGCACTATTATTGACTGTTATTTGTAGCTATTCTTTATTCCCTCCATCTTGATAAAAGTCCCAGTTCTGGTGGGGAAAACAGCCCTAATGCATGATGTTGCCACCCCCATGCTTCACTGTGGGTAAGGTGTTCTTTTGGTGATGTGCCTTTTTTTTTTTTTTTTTAAATAATGGTATTATTATACCTTTTGGAATTGGTCAGACCAAAACACATTGGTTCCTCAGACCAAAACACATGATTTGGAGTGATTTAGTTGGGTTTGGATGTTTTTTGTGATAAAGGGTTTCTGTCTAGCCACCTTACCCCATAGCCCAGACATATGAAGAATACAAGAGATTGTTGTCACCTGCAGAGAGTAATCAGTACTTTTCAGATATTCCTGCAGCTCCTTTAATGTTGCTGTAGGTCTTTTGGCAGCCTCCCTGGTAAGTTTTTGTCTTTTCCTTTTGTAAATCTTGGAAGGACATCCTGTTCTTGAAGTCAGTGTGCTCCATTTTCACTGTTTGTTGACAATGGCCTTCACAGTGTTCCATTATACATTTAATGTTTGGGAATTATTTTATACCCCTCTCCTGATGGATTCCTTTCTACAAGTTAGATACCATGCATGCAATGTAAGCTCTTTGCAGACCATGGCTTCAGCAGTGAGAGGAAACCAAGAAGATGTGAAGAAAATCCTACAGAAACAGCTGAACTTTATTTAGGGTTAATCAGAATAATTTCATTGATGACAGCTATATGATAATTACTTTTGAATATGAGATCGAATGTGATTCTTTCATTCTGAACACAGCCACATCCACAATTATAAACGGATGTTCACACTTACTATATGCAACCAGGGTATTGTATGTTTTATATTTGTCCTATTTTTCCCTAAAAAGTTTCAGATTTATCTTTCTTTCAATTGTTTCCATCACAAAAACTTGCAATTTTAACAAGGGTGAGTAGACATTATATCCACTTATATCCATTTATATCCAAAAGTTTACAAAAGCCCAGCTAAGAATATTCAATCTCATTTTCCCAATAATTAAACTCCACACATTTCATGTTACCCTACGTTTCTTATGGTAAATCACTTTAAGTATCAACTTTATTCACATGAAAGGTAATTTTAAAACAATTAATTAGAGACTATTTATTTCACTATATCAGACTTCCAGTGGGTCAAACATTCATATACACCAAGTTGACTGTCTTTTTAAAAAGTCTGAAAGATTCCAAAAATTGATCTAATGACTTTTTGAAGCTTCTGATTAGATAATTATCATAATAAAGATTTCATTAGTAGAACAAATGTGGCTGTAAATGACATACCATTCAGTGCCTTTTTGCTCTTAATACCACGAGATAATCCAAGCAACTCAGCCAAGACCTCAGAAAAACAACTGAAGGTACCACAAGCATCTGTAAAAACAATGGTATGCAAATATACAATCCTAGGACCGCACTGACATTGCATTAAGGAAACAGGCACAAATTAACTCCCATGAATTAATGAAGTTTTGTCCAAAAGGTTCAACTGAACCCCAAGACAACAACAAAGGAACTGGTGAAGGAGTTGGGGCATCAGGTACTAAAGTATGAACATCACCATTAAAAGAGTCCTGTATCACCATGGTCTTAAAGGATGTCAGGAAGAAGCTCTTACTCAAAGATATTAAAAATAAGTATAAAAAAATACAGCCAGACTGAAGTTTGTAAAGTTGTAACAAAATGGCTAAAGACAAAGTGAAAATATTGGAGTGGTCATCACAAAACCCTGACCTGAATCCCATAGAAAATGTGTGGACTGAACTGAAAAAGGATGTCTGAGTGAGGAGGCCCACAAACCAGACTGTTACACCAGGTCTGTCAGGCGGAAGGGGAAAAAAATCAGCTAGAGTTTAATTCAAGTTTAACTGATAAAAAGGCAACAACACCAAATACGAACAATGTATATATAAATTTTTGACCCACTGAAAATCTGATATAGTAAATAAAAGCTGAAATAAATATGTATCTTATCTATTATTTAGAGATTTCCTCTTATGGAAATAAAGTGATGCCCCAACTCTGTAGGAAATATACAGTAACAGGAAATGTGGAGATGTGAAAAATTGAATTTGAGTGTGTAATCTTGTGGCCTCAGCTGTATGTACACAGTAACTACACATCATGGTCATCTCAATCAACTCACAATCACTCAAATCTACATCAAACGCACAATGTTTTGTCAAATTAAGTAATTAATTTTAGTGTTGATATCACAGTATCAAATGGTTTATGTCTTTATCCCCTTTAGCCAGAGATCCTAGCTCTGTGGCCTAATGAAGTCTCCTTTCATGGCAAAAACAATGCAATGATTAAGGGGAAAAATCTGGAGCTGGTTGAGAGAATTCGATTCCAAGGTTTTATGGACTGCAGTTTAAAGGAGTGAGTGTCACTGAATGTCTATGTGCTTGGGTTCATGTGTTTGTAGACAGATTTGATTTGTTCTGTATCTCTGCTTTTCCCAGGACACCAGTGTTGGAGCGCTCTAATGACACACTGAGGTTCCACATTCCCAGTGGAAACAAAGAAACTGTGAGGGTGTGTGTGGTGACAGCAGGTGGACGTTGTTATAGTAATGCCACCGTTACATATATTTCCCAGCCCACCTGTACTGAACTGCAGCCTGGAGTCACCTGGTCCAGGTAGAACACAGATAAAGGCAATAATTAACACTAATTAATAATGAACAATAATAAAATTATTTTATTCAAATGCATCATTTGTTTAAACAAGCATTTTGCTTGTGTATTCTGGTAGATTTTCAAAACCAGATTGTATTTTTGGTTTGATTCTCATAATACACATAAAATTCCCTATTCAGTCTTGTGTACATATGAAAACCAGTAAAGCAGAAAGTTAAAGAGAAATGGACTTCCTGAGTCAGCTAGCTTTACTAGCTTATAGCACACCGAAACTGATCTGAGGGGAAGCTATGCTTTAATTTGTACCGCAGAGGCAATAAAAAACAGGTCACAGGGCTGTGCAGGATCTTCTGGTGCTCTGAGTGTGAGGCCTGCTTAGTGATGTAGAAATAGCTTCCTGAAAGCACTACAGCTGGTACTGACTGGTTTCCCTTCGCTTTCGCACATTTATATATATATATATATATATATATATATATATATATATATATATATATATATATATATATATATATATATATATATGTGTGTAGGACTGGCACCCTGATACCCCGCCTTGTGCCCGATGCTCCCTGGGATAGCCTCAGTGACCCTGAAAAGGAGTAAGTGGTAGAAGATGGATGGATGTATATATATATATATATATATATATATATATATATATATATATATATATATATATATATATATGCCAAGTAATGAAGGCTGAGATGGAAGCAAGGGCAGGTTAATAGTTTAATCCAAGAAGTCCAACAGATCAGGCAGAAATCAATAAACAAAGACAGGCAGAGGTCAGGTGATCAGGCAAACAGTTCAAACAAGGCAAGGCAAAAAGACAACGTCGAAAACAAGAACCAACAAACAAGGTATAAAGGCTTGGTAACGGCAGAAATAAAATGTAACTTAGCGTATACTTTGCGTAGACTTAGTGTTCAGTGTATTTTATGTGTGGTGTGATTGTGTGTGAGATTGGATGCAGGTGTGCGTGATTAGAATGAAAGTGAATATTCTGGGAATTGAGGTCCATGTTTGTAGGCCGCAGTGCAGGATGGGAAATGTAGTCACTGGTTTGCTGTGATATGACACCATCCCTGCTGTTCTTAAGTCCTGTGATTTAATCAGTTATTGTTTATCTGTCATTCAGTGGTGAGAGGAAGATTCAAGTGTTGGGGAGCAAATTAGAGATTGTGGATACAGTCACTATTGATACATTTCCCAACGAGATCATCCTAAAGTCATACGACAAGGTATGAAACACACAGTGAAAAGACAACCTGCATGGAAGTATACACAATTATCTTTAATTTAGGAAAAGCATGAGACACACACAAGGAGGCAGGAAGTAGGAGTGCTGAGGGGGGCCCTGACTTTCAGGATTCCTTTAACTGTGACTGCTAAAATAATAGTGATACCTGTATAAGAATAAACATATAAATACATAGGCTACGCAATTTTAAATTGAGTCGAGTTATTTGAGCTTATATCACAGATTTATAGTAACAATTTTAAAAAAAATTATTTTTTAATGAATGACATTTTAAGCATATTTATTGTAATGGAAGGTGTGCAAGACTTGCGTCTTTTTTGCACTTTCTGTTTTCTCAGTAATGTAGCATTTTCTGTTTCTTTAAATTCAAGAGAAAAAAACAGTGAGGAAACGTATATAGCTGTATCATGTAAGTGTAACAGGAACTAACTAATTATTGAAATCAACACACAAAAATATTAGACTATTATTCAGGTGTGATGTCATTACAGCACCCCCAATGTAAAACACCTTTTCATGTCCCTGTACACACGTCAAAAATTACAGTCCAAATAAAAGCATCAGTTAAGTATGCAAAAGAACATAAGCATGACAAGAAAATCTAGGAATCAGCAAATGCTGAAATGGCTAAGATGGGAATTTGGCAAGACCTTATAGTTATAGGAAATTACGAACAGGGGACTGCATTCTATAATAATTGTACTATAATTATTATATAATTACAATGCTGTAATTACTATAAAAGATTTGAGAGGTGTTCCTGGATTTGGGCATGACAGTAAAGAATTTTTCCAACGTAACTATCATGTAATCCCAATCATTTAACTAATAATTCAAATCAGTTTTCTTTTAAAAGGCAGGGAATTTAACATGATGACAATAGTATTTGCTGTGAACTAGCAGACTTACAACTCCAATTCCAAAAAAGTTGGGACACTGTGTAAAATGTAAATCAAAACAGAATGCAATGATTTGCAAATATCATAAACCCACATGTTATTTACACTAGAAGATAGAAAACATATCAAGTGTTTAATCTGAGGAAATGTACCATTGTAAGGAAAAAATAAGGTAATTTTGAATTTGATGTCCACACGCCTTAAAAAAGTTGCGACAGGGGAATGAAAGGCTGGAAAAGTAAGTAGTATTAAAAAGAAACAGATGGAGGAACATTTTGCAACTAATTAAGTTAATTTGCAACAGGTCAGTAAGATGATTGGGTATAAAAAGAGGATCTTAGAGATGCAGAGTCTCTCAGAAGAAAAGATGGGCAGACAATCTACGAAAAACTGCGTCTAAAATTTGTGGAACAATTTCAGAATAATGTTCCTCAACGTAAAATTGTTGAGGAACATCATCATCTCATCATCTCATCATCTACAGGACATAATATCATCAAAAGATTCTGAAAATCTGGAGTAATCTCTGTGAGCAAGGGATAAGGATGAAAATCAATATCACATGCCGGTGATCTTCAGGACGTCAGGCAGCACTGAATTAAAATCAGGCATGATTCTGTAAAAGAAATCACTGCATGGGCTCAGAAACACCTCCAGAACTCATTGTCTGTGAACACAGTTCACCATGCCATCCACAAATGCTGGTTAAAGCTCTATCATGCAAAGAAGAAGCCATACGTGAACATGATCTTCTCTGGGCCAAAGCTCATTTAAAATGGACTGAGGCAAAGTGAAAAACTGTTCTGTGGTCAGACGAATCCAAATTTTAAATTCTTTTTGAAACCATGGACCATGGACATTCTCTAAACTAAAGAGGACTGAAGAGGAGAGGGACCGTCCGGATTTTTATCAGCACTCAGTGCAAAAGCCTGCATCTCTGATGGTATGGGGGTGCATTAGTGCCTATGGAATGTGCAGCTTGCACATCTGGAAAAGCATCATCAATGCTGAAAAGTATATACAGGTTTTAGAGAAACATGTGCTTCATTTCATCCCATCTTTACTTCTGAGAGACTCTGCCTCTATAAGATACACTTTTTTATACCCAATCATGTTACTGACCTGTTGCCAATTAACCTAATTAGCTGTAAAAATGTTCCTCCAGCTGTTTCGTCTTAGTAACACTTACTTTTCCAGCCTTTTGTTGCCCCCGTCCCAACTTTTTTGAGACGTGTTGCAGCCATCAAATTCAAAATTACCTTATTTTTTCCTTAAAATGGTACATTTCCTCAGTTTAAACATGGTATATGTTTTCTATGTTCTACTGGGAATAACATATGTGTTTATGAGATTTACAAATCACTGCATTGTTTTTATTTACATTTTACACCGTGTCCCAACTTTTTTGAAATTGGGGTTGTAGTAGAATAAGTAAAAGACCAAAGGAGATTCTGTAGTGAAGAAAGGGTTCTTTAGGGAATTAAGGAAGATGGTGCCTGGATTGTGTAGCTATGTGGTTGAACACCCTTACCAGCAATCAGACCAATGCACATGCTGACCAGGCCAGTTTAATTTTTTAACCAGCTGCACATACATACATGCATAGCAGTTTCTATTCATTTATTATCTTTTCCATTCTCCTAGAGCTTTTGGTTTCACACTCATAAGCAGAGAGACTTCAGAGCTGCTGGGCCATTTACTGTCTCTCTAAGGGTGGTGAACTCAACAGTGGCCTGTTTAGGTACACTCTCTTACCATCCAGACCCAGAATTCACCAGCTTCACTACCTCTAAGGTGGTCAATGATGTGCTGGTAACCATACAGGTAGGACAGAATTTCAGAATGTGATTTCAAGCACACACATGTTCTAATTGTAAAACAAACATTGGGCCTCATTTATCAAGCTGGATACAAATGGATTTATTCGTAAATTGTTTGTACGAGCATTTAAACAAGAAATATGGCGTTCATGAAAATGACATAAATTCATAACAAAAAATCCTACTCGTGCTCCTGCGTGTATAAATTTATGCATAAGAAGATTAACTAATGTAAACCTCCACTTGATCGTCTGCGTAAATAATGTGATCTACATGAATTACTGCACTTTTATATATGGAATGTACTGTTGAGTTTAAATTGCTTTTTAAAAATTACATTTACTGCATTTAGCAGACGGCCTTATCCAGAACAACTTATAGAAGTGCTTTGGAGTATCTATCAAAAAGACATCCTCATGCAAATTCACTAGGTCAGGGACTAAGAGTACTATCGAGAATATTTTGTGAAAACTTTTCATCTTATTTTATTGCCATTAATTAAAGAATATAAAAATAAAGAAAGCAAGTCAACACAAACTCATACATAAAGACAAATAAATTGAATCATTCAATTATGACAAAAGAAATGGTAGTGTATAAACGGAAGCTGGGCCTGTCTGTGTGCTTTATCTTTTATGGAGTTTTGTGGTCATCAGAAAGGCGAATGAGCTGTGTTTGGAACGTGCTTTGCACTTTATGGGTGATAAATATAGGCACACAAGTACAAAGAAAAACATAATTTCCAAAACTTTTGAAAATCCAGCAGAAAATGTTTGTTTGTTTTGGCTTATGCAAAAACATTTACACACAATTTTACTAAAAGAGTGATCAATGAAGTCCATTGATCAGAACAATATAATTCACATACCAGCAAGTAAAACCACGGGAAAATGAATCCTTCAGACTTTCACTGCTAGACCATGAGTGTTAAATTGCCTTCACTGAAAGCACGGTTTGACTTTCCCTGCTCTAATATGACTCATTTTAATTACAAAGGTCTTGATACATAGGCAAAGAGATTAACTGAATATCCTGAAGACATTCTGAACTAAATATCCCAAAGAGAGACTTTAGTGTGAACAGGCATGTGCCAATAATCAGTTACATAGCACAATATTGGCTTTGTGGACATTTCAATTGATCATTACTCATTTATTTAAGCTGAGAAGCTAAGGAGACTAACAAAGTATTGTGATAATATTGCAGAACATACTTGACTCTCACAAATGATATCTACAGTCATGTGCAAAAAACAAGTACACCCCATGGAAATTGTTGGCTTTTTTGACATTGAAGTTGAAATACTTGAACAAAACCACAAGGAAAATGAACTTTTTCAATCATTTATTCAACAGAAATATCAATAGATGTGATATTGCTCTGTGGAAAAAGAAAGTACACCATTGGCCTCAGAAGCTAGTATTGCCCCCTTTAGCAGAAATAACTTCTTGTAGGCGTTTTGCATAATTGTCCACCAATACCAACTGTCCACCCTTTTGGACAGATGGCCTCAGATTATCTCTTTGATTTGATACTGAATTCATATTTGAATCAATAGGTGCAAGCTGTCTAGTCCCTGAGGCAGCGAAGCAACCCTGGGTCAAATTTCTCTTTCTGATTGTAGAAGTATGCACTTTGACACCAACAGTTGCAAGACTTGTGATGAAATTTTGGGGTTCTCGGAGACTTCTTTTTGCAACTTTTACTTACTTTTTCTTATCTGTTTTTTGTTCCATTAAATTGTGAAGATTACTTCAAAATGTCAATTTTATGTGTCATTTGATAGTGTATCAATTTTACTAATAAGCACTCTTTCAAATGTTTGCTTTTCCAAATATGAAGAAAAAAAAATCATGATATAAAAGCTTGATATTGGCACATGCCTACTTGGTAAACTGCAGTGGTTTGGAATGGGTATGCATATGCTTTTGTATCATGTCCAATATAATAAAGAGTCTGTTTGCTCTATTTGGTTTATTGCTTCTACTTTCCACCTTTAGAAAAAGGAAGACAGATTGAATTTGACTGAAGAGGAGCTAACGGTGTGGGGCATACAGGAAGAAAAGCAGTTTGAGTGTAAAATAGTGGAATTTAAGTCCAGTGCTGTGATCTGTAAGATTTCAGGAGATAAGGATGGCGAAATCAAGCTGGACTCACTCAGGGTATGACTTTATTTCTGTTATTATGCAAAAAATTAGTTTGAACCCTAAAAAGACCACTGCTGAATAGTAATGTACATGTTTTGTTTTGTTTCAGATTAGACTTGTCAATGTTACTGAAACTGTACTGAAGACACCGGGGGCTGCATATCCGTTTATACTTGTCGCATTAGTCATTTTGATTGTTCTTGGTGCTGTTGGTGAGTATTGACCAGTTTGGGATTACTGTGTTTTATTCTTAGTATATTTGTCCATGGTTACTCGCTCAGCTTGATGCTTAGTATTTCTGAATCTGTCTGTTTGTCTAGCTGGGGTATTTATCCACCGTAAAAGCCAACGGCAGATGAATGCACAAATGAATGTACATCTGGAAACGATGGAGAATGAGATCAGAAATGAGATCAGACAAGGTAAATCCCACTTAGAACAATTTGTCTACTGTAGCTCTATATAGAGTCATTTTATTTATTTATTTTTACATATTTTGAAAAGCAAACATCTGATCCTATTTGAAACAGTGCCTATTAATAAAGGTGATACACTATCAAATGACACATACAATTTAGATTTTTCAGTAATCTTCCCAATTTCAATTAACAAAAAACAGATCAGTCACATGGAAAAAGTAAGTACACCCCTACATTTATCACACCTTTAAATCCATAAAATTAGAATCAGGTGTTGAAGATCAGGTGCCAGTGATTAGAACGTGCTTAGAGAGTGCAGGTTGAACCGGTCTTATTTATATCCCTCTCATATCTAGTGTCTGGTGTTCCTTTTGCTATTGAGGTGTGAGGTGGAATCATGCCAAGATCTAAAGAGTTCTGTAAGACCTTCAGAAAAAAAGGCTGTGGATGCCTATAACAAGGGATTTAAAAAAGATCTCCAAATTATTTGAAATACATCATTCCACTGTATGGAAAATATTCTACAAGTTCCACAGATTTCAAATGACTGCCATTTAGTGCAGGAGCAGCCGTCCCAGCAAATACAATTCAATTCAGTTCAGTTTTATTTGTATAGCGCTTTTTACAATTGACATTGTCACTAAGCAACTTTACAGAAATATATCAATTCCAATCTAAATTTTAAATTGATGAATTTGTCCCTAATAAGCAAGCCAGAGGTGACTGGGACAAGGAAAAACTCCCTGATCTCCCATCATATGAGGAAGAAACCTTGAGAGGAACCAGACTCAAAAGGGAACCCATCCTCATCTGGGTCACAACGGATAGCGTGATTATAAATAAATCCCTTCTATAACTGTGTGCAACATGATAAAACAAAAGTGCAGCTGTGTAATCAGGAGATTCACCACAGTCTCAACATGAAGTCTGTTCTGCTGAATTCATGCACTGTCCTCTAATGCAGATCTAGGCTCAAAAAGACACCTCACCAAAACTGCCCACAGTAGTTGCAGTCCAATTTCATCTCCATGGCTTCCCAGAGTCCCTAGGCTGTCCATATGGGGCCATCCTCAGCAACAGTGAATGGCCTCCAAGCGATGAGAACTCCAGAAGCAGGGCACCAGGAACGTCCAGGTCGGCCCAGATAGCAGAATGGTTCAAGCCCGCTGCTATCCCAGAAGCAACATGTGTAGATCGTTGGTATCATCCAAAGTTAGCAGGCGTTAGCATCATCTGGAATCTTCGTAGAAGCTGGTTCTGAGCTGTAGCTGGCACATTCACTGACTAGATTTAATCTTTGAGACTGTGTATGAACCCTGAACATTATCAGGAAGGCTATTCCAGAGTCAAAGTGCATGCTTCTACAATCAGAAAGAGATTGCACAAATTTGACCTGCATGGGAGGCGTGCCAGGAAAAAACCTTTGCAAGACTACAGTTTGCCAGTGAGCATATAGGCAAAGACTTTTGGAATAGTGTGCTCTGGACAGAACAATCAAAGATAGAGTTGTTTGGCAACAGCAACAGCAGACATGTTTGGTGCAGACCAAAGACAGCTTTTCAGGAGAAGCACCTCATACCAACTGTGAAGCACGGTGGTGAAAATGTTATGGTTTAGGGTTGCTTCGCTGCCTCAGGGACTGGACAGCTTTCATTCATTGATTCAACTATTCTGCATCATATCAAAGAGTGCTTGAAGATAATGTAAGGTCATCTGTCCGAAAGTTGAAGTTGAACCCAAAGTGGACCTTTCAACAGGATCATGATCCTAATCACACGAGCAAGTCCACCAAGGAATGGTTTCAGAAGATCCATCTTGCCACTGAAAAAATATTTCATGGAAGAGTAGTCAAAAATTCCAGCAAGCCTGATGGACAATTATGCAAAACACCAACAAGAAGTTATTTCTGCTAAAGGGGGCAACACTAGCTTCTGAGGCCATTTACTATTTACTTTATCCATAGGAGAAACTCACTATCTATTGATATCTGATTGAAATACAAATGATTGAGGTTTTATTGCGGTTTTGTTCAAGTATTTCAATTTCATTAATAGGCACTATTTCTAAAATTATTAAAAGTTTGCTTGTCCAAATATGTCAAAAAAGCCAACAATTTCCATGGGGTGTACTTATTTTTTCATATGACTGTATATGACATACACTAATAGGAAAATGGTTCTTCAGAGGTTTTTTTTGCATAGTTATGGGTTTGTAGCTCCTTTAAACAGTTCTAGTTCCTTTCTGGTAAGGAAGTATGTTGGCATCTGGTTCCAGAAAAAAATATATATATTAAAGGGTTCTTCAGCGGGACCTTGATGGGTTATCGATTTTTTTCTAACAGTTTAATAGAACTATAGAGTAAGGCACTGGAAGATTTCTTGAGTTCTAACAGAGCACTAAGCTCTTAAGTTTTAGTTGAATAGAGTTCCTTAAAATTCTTTGAAATGAACTTCTGATTTTAATGTGATTGTGTTCTGTTTTATACAGGATTTGTGGATTTGCAGACAGAGAGTTCAAATCTGGTTGAAAATGTTGGCGCCATTCCTTACCTAGATTATAAACATTTTGCTTTAAAAATATTCTTTCCTGAGGTTTGTGCATGCTAATTGTCTGATCACCTAATGTGTCACTTGAAGTTATATTTTTTACTTGAGAGCTAGTGTGTGATTTGTGATTGTGGAATTTAATTGATATATTTTACTGTATTTTTAGGGCGGGCCTTTAGCAAACCAGATGATCAAAGAAATTGGCCAGGTGAGAAAACTTTTACTGTAGAATTTCGTGATGTAGTTTATGTAGAGTTCATTTCCTCTGATGTGATGATGTGTGTTGACAGAGCCATTTCCTTATCAGCTATAAAAACTTCCACCTACTCAGACTATTTATGTAGTACAATTTTGTAAATATTCAAAAGGCACATACTGTAACATTAACATATTAACATATGCTATGGTTTAATTTAATTGAGACAACTCAGAAATGAAAGAAAACAGTATTACTATTCAAAGAACACCCCACTATCTAATACTAACATTACTGTGTATGATTAGTTTGATCAGTGTGAACAGGTCTAATTTTTGTAACATCATTGTAATGCCTTTTATCTTACTGAAAAGGTTTTCCGCCGCTGTTCAAACCACATGGGAGCTTTAATACTAATCTGCTCAAGCATGTTTATGATAAAGTAGATCTGTTTTCGTCGGATTAGGCAACTCATGGAGTAGAGTTTTGTAGCAGTTTTGAACTAGTTGTTTATGTTTATAAAGTAATAAATATGATAGCTTTCATAATCTGAGTCAAAAGATATGTGTTGGTTCTGATGTGTTCTGATCAGGATGCAGTGAAGGCAGAGATGGATGAAAGATTCAAAGCTTTCTCTGCACTGATTCGGGATCAGACTTTTCTCACGTGCTTTGTCCATGCTCTGGAGGAGCAAAAGAGCTTCAGCATAAAGGACAAGTGAGTCTGCCAGCTTAGACCACGGACACCTGTATAAAGAGGAAACTACTGTAGTGGCTTCTTGGCAAAACAAAAAAGTAGAAGTTTTATTTCCCCTTCCTCTTGCGATGACCTTTGAGCTTGATCAGTTTTTTGGATTCTTTGGTTGTCACAAAGAACTTGCTTTAACAATGTCTTTTCCATTCTGGTTTGAGCAGTATGATATACATAATAAATAAAATTCAATTTTATTTAAAACAGACAAATTATGAATTGATGTCAGAACAGTTTATGATTTCTTGTGTGTATTGCTGGTCAGAACATATAACAAAATGTAACATTATCTTTCCTGATGATGATTTTTCTTTTTAAATCCTTATAAATTCTGCTCTGCACTGGTTGGTTGAGATGTTATTCTTTGTGATCTTGTTGGTCTGTTTGTCTTTTCACACTGGCTCTCAGGTGTGCCGTGGCATCGCTGTTGACTGTAACCCTACATAGTGACCTAACATACCTCACACAGCTGATGGAGGAATTACTCCAGAATCTAATGGATCAGCCCAGCAATTCTCAGCCAAAACTCCTGCTGCGTCGTACAGAGTCTATTGTAGAAAAACTTCTCACCAATTGGATGTCCATCTGCCTCTATGGCTTTCTTAGGGTCAGTCCATACTTTCAGTCACATCTGTACATCACTCAGTTTTTAATTGTCTGTTCACATTACATCCATCTGTCATTTTGCTCTGGCAATCTATTTGATTGACAAGTAATACTGCAAACTGACAGGTGTGCTCTTGTGTGATATTTTCACAGGAGTTGGCTGGTCAGCCACTCTTTCTCATGGTAACAGCTCTAAACCAGCAGATTTCTAAAGGGCCAGTCGATGCAGTGACTGAGAAAGCTCTGTACACACTGAATGAAGATTGGCTGCTGTGGCAGGCTCAGGGCTTCAACTTCAGCCATCTGGTTTGCTCCTTTTTTTATTTCCTGCCGTTTATGCTGCATTTCTCACATGTGTTTTCTGTCCTTGTACAATGTCTCTAGGTTTATAATTATCATGCAACTTTTTACACGGGTTTCGATATGCATAGTACAAAAAATTGTTTAATAATAGGAATAACAGGAATGGAGAAAAAGGGAAGAACGACATAAAAAGCCATCTTAGTCTGTGGTGGGATGATGCAGACAATGACTGATATTTCCTTGTTTGAAGATTTAGCACATGCAGCTTTGAATTTTGCTGAGTTTGTGCCCGTTATTGTCTCTGTCAGCAACTGACCCCAAAATGGAGAGGCCAGCTTTTCTGGAAAAGACCACAATAATGAGGAGTTTTCACATCATAGCAGATTTTCTAAATGTAATTTGGGAAATAGATTGTGCACATGTAGCCATAAAATACCCCAGTTTTGAGGAATTGAAATATGTGGGCAGAAAACGCTACTTGTTTCATGTACAGGTCATTTGTGACGCACAGGCAAACTTCTGGAACACCGTTGCAAAATGTCCACAGTGTAAAAAGAAAATTACAACAGTAAAGTACTATCTTACATAGTATAAAATAGCACATAAACCAATACATTTGTCCGTACAGGATACTGAAGGACCCCCAACACGGCAGCTTGGGGGTGATGGGATTTGAACACACAACCTTCAGACCTAGCACTGCTTGACTTTATAGTATACAGTTGTGGACTCATAATCTCACTATCCAGTCTGGATAGAGTCTGGTTCCTCTTAAGGTTTCTTCCTCATGTCGTCTCAAGGAGTTTCTCTTTGGCACCGCCGCCTCTGGTTTGCTCATTATGGCTTAATTTAAATCTATATCCGCATTTCTGTAAAGCTGTTTTGTGACTATCTATCTATCTATCTATCTATCTATCTATATATATATATATATATATATATATATATATATATATATATATATATATATATATATATATATGGGCAGCCAGTTAGTATTAGTATTGTTTAACATCAACATCAACTCACTGAAAATGGTATTTATAAGGCTTAATAATGGTGCAACAGATGCTTTAGGTTTCAAAATACAGCAGGGGAAATACGTATTGGACACGTCAACATTTGTTTCAGTAAGTATGTTTCCTATGAGGCTATTCACATAGAATTTTCACCAGACATCAGCATTAACTCGTGGAATCTGGAACTATAAACAATTCAACATTAAAGTCCATAAATAAAGTTATGTGTAATAAATTGACAGGAAAAAAAGTATTGAACACGTTAATTGAAATGTATTTAATACTTGGTGGAGAAGCCTTTGTTTGTAACGACAGCTTCAAGACACTTCCTGTATGAAGAGATTAATGGGCCGCAGTATTCAGGTGTGATTTTGGTTCATTCTTCTAAACACTGTCTTTAAATCTTGTTCAGTTGGATTCGAGTCAGGTGATTGACTGGGCCATTCTAACACCTTGATTTTATTTCTCTGAAACCAATTGAGAGTTTCCTTTGCTGTATGCTTTGTATCGTTGTTCTGCTGGAAGGTCCACCCCCATCTCATCTTCATCATCCTGGTGGATGGCAGCAGATTCTTCTCAGGAATCTCCCGGAAGAGGGCTTCATTCATCGTTCCTTCAATTATATGAAGTCTGCCAGTACCATGTGATGAAAAACAGCCCCACACCATGATGCTTCCACCTCCAAACTTCACTGTTGGTGTAGTGTTTTTAGGGTGACGTGCAGCGCCATTTCTTCTCCAAACATAGTGTGTAGTATGACGGCCAAAAAGGTGCTGCTCTCGTCTGACCAGACTACACTCTCCGAGTATTTCAGAGGCTTGTCCAAATGAGTTGTAGCAAACTTTAAACGAGCTTCGACATGGGCTTTTCTTTAGTAATGGAGTCTTGCGGGTGAGTGTGAGCAATGGAGTGCATTGCCTATTGTTTTCTCTGTATAAAGCCTTTTTATGGACCATCAATTTACTAACCCAGCTGATATTAATTTGCACAGATAGGGGGTATAATTACTTTCAGCTGGTTCCTTGCCTTACGTTGCCTTGGAGAACTGCTTTTTCTTAGAGTGTTCAATACTTTTTTTTTCCTGTGTCATTCTTTATTGCACATTTTATTTATGGACTTTAATGTTGTGAATTCTTAATATTTCCAGATTTCTTGAGTTAATATTGATGTCTGGTGAACATTTCATGTGAATAACCTCACTGGAAACATATTTACTGAAAAAAATGTTGTTGTCCAAGACTTATTTTCCCCACAGTAAATAACAATACATTTCAGTATATGCCGAGACCTTGTGATGAATGTAATGAGGAATACAGCAGGCTAGTATTCCACTGCTAAAGACAAGATACTAAAGGGCGATAGTGGATCACTTTGTTGTTTCCCTGTTGGATATTCGTAGAGGGAAGTCATTACCATATATGGTGATTTGAAGCCATGTCTTTATGAAAATGAGTGTGGCTGTGAATTAAGGATTTAGAAATTGAGTTAGGAATTTAGGCAATTTCGAATGCATCTACTGTGTACAGCTGTGTGTTTACATGTGATAAGTGTACTTCTGCATATTTATTGGTTCCTGCCTTCAAAATTAGAACTTGTTCCACGTACACTTGGATAGATGAGACCCCAGGTTTTCTCAACTGAGTTTGATGTGGGCGCTACTTCGAAGATTTTACAGAAATGAACAGCAAACATTTGGGTTTTGTAATTAGGTAAAATGATCTCTTTTGGGGTGAAATTAGAGAGAGGACACTAATTATTTTTGGTCAGTTAATTTACAATCTCTGATTAAGAGCTAAAATTGTGCTACATATATTATCATTCATATAGGTCTGTGAATTACTTATTTCACAAAGCTTTTGGGATACTGGGCTGCATTTAAATGGCACATGAGAGGCACAAAATCTCATAGATCTAACAAGTCCTGGCCTGTTTGTCAAAGATGCCACCTTCAGTCCTTAATTGTATCCCAAAAATGTTTGCACTTTAAATTCACAGAATGTATCCCATACTGTGCTATGGGATGCAGATTCCATTAGAGTAACACATGACTATAGTCCATTAATTCTCCACCACCTTCTCCTGCTTGTTACAGAAGCTGAAAGTGCTGTTTGCTGTGGGGACAGAGGGAGAAGTCAGCGAACCACTGGAAGTCAATGTCCTGACATGTGATACAATAGATCAGGTGAAGGACAAGATCCTCCAGACCTTCCAGCGCAAGTTTGGCTTCCGATATACTCAACAACTCCGAGATATTGGCATTGGTCAGTATATACAGTATACCTATGATTCTGCTTCACAGCATAAAAGTATTCACCCCTTTGAACTTTTCTACATTTTGTAGTGTTACAAAAACAAACTGAATTGGGATTAAATGTGTCTGTAAAAACCATTCACACGTTCTTTTATATCATTTTAAAAACTATAAGTTTGCCTAAACTGAAATATATTTATCTTTGCATATATCTCAACAAGAAGTAACGTTGTAGTGTTTTATCATGTGGGTACCTCCAAAAGTGAAAACGGAGAAAATCACATAATGATTATATTCCAATTCCACTCTCACCTACATCTGCATTTATAAACAAATCTTATGGCATAACAGCATTACTGACAGATTTTAAAGAATCATGTGTAGGATAAAATAGGAAATGCTGATTATAACTTTGATTATCAGCGTCATCCACATCAGTCTCTGTCACTGCCACTGACTCAATCACTTTTACTTTTTTATTTAGAAATCATTTTTCAAACTGCATAGATTTTTTCCCTCACTTATTACGTATATTATGTGCAATTTTGTGTAAATTCATGGCATATAATCCCAATTAAGTCCACGTTGCTTTCAGGTTATTACACTACTAAATGTTTGGAGATGTTCAGTGGGGTAACTTCACTATTGAAATTAGTGAAGATTTTTGAAGCTGTATGTCAAGTTTTTTTTAAAGAATTGCTTGACAAGGCTTTAGTATAGAATCTAATGCTGATCGGTAAAATTGCTGCATTTCCCACTGATTTTTGCATGTAGTGTCACAACCTCATACACTTTCACATCTCCTTTATATTGTATTAGTAATAGTGAAGTAGTTTTAGTAGTGCTGTGTGTATTTGAAACAGATACCTGTATTAAGAAAACAGTGCAGCTGAGTATGTATCGAACAGTAACAATACAGATCAGTCTTTCTGTACAAAACTGAACCACATGTATTATGGAAACATTTAAGAAGGTACCAGCTGAACACATTTTAGAATTCTGTCTTGTCATAAGCTTAAATGTCATATAGTTTTGTAAATTTTACATCTGGTATTGTTTACCATGTAAACCACCCACTCCGTGAAATAGCCTTGTTGTTGACATAAAAAGCAATAAACAAACAAACAAACATAACTGAACCTGTATTATGGAAATGTCTGCACAGTATGGGGGGGGGGGGGGGGGTAGTCGGGGTTGTCTGTCCATGCAGTAATGTATTTTTTATTAGTATTAGAGAAAATCTAGTGGTCAGTTGAGATTTTGGGGCTTAACATACCAGATATTTCTCTATTTATTCTTGTCCTCTGGTAGAATATATGAAGGAAGGAAGTTCTGTGCCACTAGAGGAAGTAGATGGAAGCTCGGAGGTGCAGGGGGAGGTGACTATGCTGAACACACTGAAGCATTATGAAGTAAGTATCAAATACACAGCTTAGGATAACAATGCATGGTATTAGATTACCACATAAAGTGTTAGATCAAATACTTTTGAACATATTTACAAACCCCAGTAGTGATTTAAATATGAAATGGCTGATGTGTTTTGTGTGAGTGCATCATCATGTTTTCATTCCACAGATCCCAGACGGAGCTTCCTTTAAAGTAATCACAAAAAAGGTTCACGCCCCTCTTAGTCCACAGACTAGTTTGAAAGGTGAGTGTAAAGATTATACACAGGTCAGGCTTATCATACATATAACACAACTTTCCTATTAGGGCACAATTTACTTCCTTTTTTTAACACTGCCTTAGTTCTTGTTCTTGTGTGGAGTTGAGTTGTGTTTGTAAAGAGGCGTATAGGCTTTTTCATACTGACATATTATGTGAAAGAATCTCTTTACTCACATTTACAATAATTTAATGTAAGCATTTATAATATTTATTTAGCATGTTTTGTTCTAATCATGTGCTGAAGCACTTAACCATGTATAACAGTATATTATGCTAACAACTACTTGATTCTACTTCTTAATTCCTATTTATCCCCAAAATCTGTTAGAACACAATGATATAACCACAAAGATATTAAGATTCACTGTGCTTTCTATATTATGTGAATATTTTTGGTTCAAACTTTTGTTTTGGTTAGCATGAAACCAAATCTCCTGTTCCCTTTATTTTTTTATTTTTTAAAAAATTTTTTGTAAAGAGAAGAAGCTTTTTCATACTTTTGCTCCCATGTTGACTATGGGCAGTTTCTCCTATGCTGACTCATTAGACATGTGATGCATGGCATCATACTATGAAATGAATGACTGACAAATTTTCCAAGCACATGTCTTCAAAAGTTATTATTCTGAGAACCTTTGGAAGCTAATTTAATGTGTTACCGCTTACCTGTCTGGTCAGGACTTGACTAAGCCAATTCATGCTGTATAATGGATTTTTGAGTGAGTCTGTTTTGTTGTTGTTACGTACAAGAACATAAGGGAGTTGAGGACGGATGCAATTGCAGTAAAAGACTATATTAGAGAGATAGGCAGACAAATCCAAAACAGTAATCCAAAGCATGGTCTAATAACATGCAAAAGGTCAGGCGATCAGCAAAAGGGCATAAACAGGGCTAGGCTGGAATCAAAAATGAGAAACAAGGTCAATAACATGAAACGAGGTCAATACCATGAAACGAGAAACAACCGCTTAGTAACGAGGTAAACTCAATACTGCACAAAGTGCACAGAGACACGAGGGGTTTAAATGACAAATGTAATCATGGGTAAATACAGACAGCTGAAAACCATATTGACACACCTTCGGAAAACAACCAATGACTAAACGGGGGCGGAGACAGAACATAATCATAACAAAAGCACGTGTCCAAAGTAAACAAAGTCACTGACGTTGAAAACCAAAAAGCATGCGTTCGCTAACGCTTGCGTATCTGACTTGTGCTTGCGCATGCGCTGCGGTTTTCCGAGCACACAACGATATGGCAGCGCTGGCTCGAGGGGAAATTGTGACAGTTGTAGTTTAAGCTACATACAGTAATTGTAGTTAAATTAAGCCACACAGTAGCTAAACCCACCCTTTACCCTCTTTTTTTTCATTCATCATTTTATGAGAGTTTACTTTTGTGTATTGTTATGGATTTGTTTGCTTGTGCGTTACACTTTCCATGTTAAGTCATGTGAGGCAGAGGTCCTGGGGGGAATAGTAATCTGAACCACTACAACTAATCCATGGAACCACACAAAAATCTATCAAGCTACAAAACAAAAACATATTCATTAACTGTAAATACTGTACTATTTTATTGAAGTAGATTTTATTCATTTTAAATATTTAACCACATTTTATTGTTATAGATGAACAGAACTTCACTACAAAGTACTTCCACTTGGTGAGTCATAACACAAAACAATTGTGCCTTTTAATGCATGTGCAAAGTGTTTATCATCACACAGATTTTCTGTATGATAAAGAGTGAATAAGTGAGACAGTAAGTATTGTGAATGTTTGGGTTGCTTCTTCACTTTAAACTGCAGCTGGGATAAAATGAATAACTTCATGCAATTAGTTTGTACCCTAAACAAACAGGGATTATCCAAACAAAATAATAATAAACAATGTAACATTAACAGACGAGGAATAAACCTTTCTTATTTCCATGTACGTTAACACCTGGCTTCAAAACAAGCTCGGTTCATTTAGTGAATATGTGACATTAAGATGGTTATTTGTGTGTGTGTGTGTGTGTGTGTGTGTGTTTGCGGGGGGGGGGGGGGGGGGGGGTGTTAATGAATATTAGATTAATCAATGTTTGTGATTATGTTTGCAGATTGACCCAGACATCGACATAGACCAGAGCGAACACCCAGAGAGGAAGAAACTGAAGCTCAAAGAGATTCATCTCACCAAACTTCTATCCACTAAGGTGAGATTAGATGAATTACGACCTTAACCACTGCTTTTTTGTTGTAAACTGGATTTAGCCAATTCTTGCTCCTAAATCCATTGACTAAATGCACTTTAAGTCTTTATGTTTACAAAAAAGGCTTTAAGTGCCTATAATTTTAGTCATAACTAATGTTGTAGTGCATTTGTCTTATCGCATATGCATTTAGGAGAGCTTTCCAAATACCGGTGGAGATTATTGTAATGCACCACCTATTTGGATTTATCAAAGCTGATAGTATTGCTGACTTTGGGATTACATGTGTTACATCAACGGTAACAGAAGGTGTGTTCACCGACAATTAGTCATTTATGTCATCTTCCAAACAGAAAGGACAGACACACACACTTTAAATGAGATTAAATGATCATCTTCTTGAAAACTGAAACAGAGATTGTGGATAATCTGTGGTTTTGTGATGCACTGACCTTTATCAGTTTAATAATTGTTCACATTTGCATATTTTTGCTCTGTGCTGTTGTCCTATTCTGATGAAGTGATCTATGTGCAAGAGCGTGTACGCACACACACACACACACACACACACGCATACGCACACACACACACACACACACAGACAGACACACACAAACATACACACACACAGACACACACACACACACACACACACACACACATATATATACACTCACACAGACACACTCAGACACAGACACACAAACACACACACATACACACACACATACAGACACACACACACACATGCAGACACACACACACATACACAGACACACAGACACAGACACACATTCACACACATTCACACACACACACACACATACACAGACACATACACACACACACACACATACACACACACACACACATACACACACACACACACACACACACACACACTCTCTCTCTCTCTCTCTTATGACACAATGTGACCTGCTTGATTTGGGGTCAGCAGTGCACACACTTCCTGATACCATACATTTATTTTGGTGAGCCACTTAGAGTTTCTATTTTATTCACATCAGAGGTAACTTTAAAACAATCGATCAGAGACTGATTTATTTCAGCTATAATTCACTGTATCAGAATTCCAGTGGGTCAAAAGTTTACATACACCATGTTGACTATCTCTTTAAACAGTCTGCAAGATTCCAGAAATTGATCTAATGACTTTTAGAAGCTTTTGATTGACCTTCATACTTAGGAGTTCATTGGGAGCACACCTGTGGCTGTATTTAAGGGCCTACCTGTAGACCCAGTGCCATTTTGTCCCAAATTAACTCATAGGGATGAACGAACTTTAATCCAAAAGGTTCAAATGCTCATTCGCCAGTCATCGCTGTTGGCAAGGAAATCTTTGTAGTCAGTGATCAAGATACTTGAAAAACCCTGTCTTGGACACCTCTACTCAAGAAAAAGAAAAAAGAGGGCCCAGAAAATCAACAGCTATATGACCTTTCTCTTAATATTTGGACTTAAGTCATCAACTCTGAATACAACCTGTTGTGTAGAAGAAGATACTGATAGTCAACTCTTCAAAAACTCTAAAGCATTGTTTACTATAGTGTACTATAACTACTACTATAGTTAAATAATTTTCCACTTGCCTGGATACAACTGTCATATATAGATGGAGCATGCAAAATTACAAGAGTGTGCCAGACACCTTGTAAACATAGTATTCTGAGGTCAGTCCCAATTTCATTCTGTGTGGTCTGCCGTGCCACAGTGATCCATTCATCTGAGACTGGTCTGGTCTGGTCTGATGGGAGGTCTGGTGGTCTGATCATCAATAGGCAGAACCAGACTGGCGTTATCAGCAATATTTGTTGAATGGTGTGTTGAACATACTGCAGTGTTATTCATAACAGTGATATGGGTGGGAAGGTATACAGTCATAGATACATCCTTGCAATCCTCCATCTCTGTCGTTGAACATTCAGCCAACCCTGAATAGTCTGAGATATAGGATTCCCAGTTTTACCACTGAGGTACTGCTGTCATGCCTGCCAGACAATGAAATGTTTTCAGTGTGTTGAGATTCAGAGCTTCAACTTCTGTGCAGGTATCACATGGCTTTTCTTGTATTTATCTTTTAGCCTAGAGATCAGTAGCTCTACCTGGATAGTTACTTGCTGTTGGAACTGTCCACATATCAAGCAATCATTCAGGGGTGGACGCACAGTCCCTGACATGTCTGATGCCCTGGGGCAATTCTCACACAGGGTGTGAACACCCTGGGTGTGAAAGCTAACCCAAAGGGAAGGACCCCCAACCATTATGTCACTCCTCTCAAACAGCAGGCCACGTGTCTTGTTCAGCAACAAAGTCCATTGTGGCAAAAAATATTAAATAAAATATAGAATTTCCACCACATATATATAAGTGCTATATTGGCATGTTTAAATCTACTTCTTCACCTTCTTGACAAGACAAGATTGGGAAAGAGGACATGCATAATAGTGGGAACCTTTTATAGTTTGCACACATGGGGTCATGGTCACAAGTGATGCTATTTACAGCCCTGCTGGTCCTGACCAGAAGCAAAAGGTTAAATGTACTGTATTTAAACATTCAAGTAGATCAAGTATTGATCATAGGGCAGAATTTAAACAGTTCCTTTATTCATATTCTCCATAATTTAGGAGGGAGAAAACTTGCTCTAAGCTATTGTATAACTAATGTTATAACTATCATATGTGTGGAAATACTTTTAAAGATTGGAAACTTCACTTTTAAAAGATAAAGGTGCGAAACTGCTATAAAACATCTGTGACTCCATAACAATCAAAACATTTTTTACTCCTCTCTGTGCTTCTTCCACATCATAGAGAGCCATATAGCATAATTTAATGAATATACTGTATTTATTACAATATATGGAATACATCAAATTACTTATTTCTTTTGATGTAAAAAGTACTTTTGCTTTGTGCTATGACATTACATAACCACAGTTAAGACTCACATGAGACTCCTTTCATTACTCCTATCAGGTGGCAGTTCACTCCTTTGTGGAGACGCTCTTTCGGAGTATCTGGGGAATGCCAACCAACAAAGTTCCCTTAGCAGTGAAATACTTCTTTGATTTCCTCGATTCACAAGCCGAGAAGAAAAAGATCACAGATCCAGATGTTCTTCACATCTGGAAGACAAACAGGTACAGGTTTTTAACACACAGAGAAATTATACATGACATCAATTATATGTACTTCAAGTATTTATTATGACTAAAAATAACATTAACATTCACGTTGTGAATTACACAATAAAACACGATGTATGTCCTCCAATCCAGCAGCTGAACACGGGCTGAACAGATTTTTTTTTTCCTTTTACACATTTATTTCTTTGTATTATAGACATATCATATTCAGTTTGTGCTCAAAATCAGGCAGTGTTTGTCAGATGTTCTCAATTTTCTTGCAAAACACATTTATTACATTAATTTATTACATTTGGCTGGTAACACGATACGTTTAGAGCCAGGGGGGTGTAAACATTTGAACAGGATGATCAGTGCAAATTGTTAGTATTTTGTTTAAAGATCTTTTTTTTTTCATTTATTATCGCCCTTCAGAAGCTAAATAAGATAGTTACATGTCTCCCAGAAGACAAAATACTAACAATTTACACCGATCATCCTGTTCAAATGTTTACACCCCCTGGCTCTAAATGTATTGTTTATTTGATCAAATGTTTGCTTGTCCAAATATGTAAAAAATAAATAAATAAATAATAATAATAATAAAAAATTTCCATCGGGTGTACTTATTTTTTTTATTTTGACATATATATATCTTTATATATATATATATATATATATATATATATATATATATATATATATATATATATATATATATATATATATATATTATATATATATATTCTCATAGAAAATAGTTGTTTAATAGCAGCAATATTTATGGACAATACATCGTCATATGACAGCACAAACACACAAAGCGTTGTTCAGGCTTTTTGCATCATGTCTTCTGAATAACTATCATACTGTGGTGAAATGCATCAATTAATATTGTTAGCTCCCATGGCTTCCCAGAAGTACAAATATGAAGCAGTGATCTACTAGTGTTACATTCTTTGAATTTTCTTAGGTTGGGTCACAGTCAAAAAAGGACCTGAAATCAGTGCTATAATTATTTGATATGAGCAGCATGTTAGTCTTGATGTAAACACAGTGCTCTCTTCCCTCCCAGCCTGCCACTGCGCTTCTGGGTGAACATTTTGAAGAACCCCAACTTTGTGTTTAGTGACCTTGAAAAGACACCTCACCTGGATGCCTGCCTGTCGGTCATAGCTCAAGCCTTCATGGACTCCTTCTCCCTCACAGACCATCAGTTGGGCAAGGTAACCACATAAATGACCTACAAATTAAATTATTTTTTCCTGTCTTTCCATGAACATATATACATTAAAAATAAAATTTAATGGAGAGAGCTGGTCAATAGATCGTCTGTAGTGCCCCAATGACCTCTCCTGAGGGGTTACAGTACATGATGATGATGATGATGATGATGATGATATACATAATTATAGTAGGATTAATTCTACTATAGAAGGAGAATCACATGTCCAGGACTATAGTGCAACATACATGAAAATGTATCCCAATATATTATTTGGAACGAAAAGATAATGTTCTAAAGTATGTGTTCTAAAGTATTAAAGTACTAAAGTATTTAGTATGTGTTCTAAAGACATACTAAAACAATCGTGCATCAGGACTGGGACCTTATGGGACACAATAAAAAATTTTTAAAGTGTGAGGTTTTACGTTCCTACTGTATATGATGACTACATACAATGCAAGTAGTGCAAAGGTGTAAGTTAAGATTCAAAACTACAGTGTTTCTGGTAAAATGATAAATGCAGTATAAATACAATAAATACACATGGTATTGTGGAGAAGGACCCCGTATGCATTCAGTGGCATTAGCTAGAAGATGAAGTTTTGTTCAGTTCAAGATAAGCATATTAATGTACAATAGACCATTTTCACATTTCCATGTTTGCAAATGTGGAAGTTTAAGTCATAGCATTTCAAAACTTCAGGAGAGATGGTGGACAATGGCAGCAAAAACAGCTCACAATCACGGCAGTGTCCCTAAATGCACAAATAATTCAAGCAAACAGCTGGACTTTTACTCATTTCCCACTGATGTGCTTGTGAGAAAGAAATGGCTTTGTGCTATACTCACTGGGATGAGTAAAGGATTTTAAGAGGCAGCATACACGTCTATAGCATTTCAAAGAATCTGAATACTTGGAAACCACTGGCTTGTAAACACCAAAATTATTGGGCTATGCCCTCTTGATTGCACAGATCAAACTGTTCATCCTGTGTGGTGAAATGTTTTTCACAAACTCAGAAAAGCAAGCAGTGTGTTAGACCTGCTCCTGCTGCAGACCATCACGACGCAGCTATTCCTCCTGCAGATAAGTGAGCTAGATATATATACTGTATATGTTTGTCCCAAACACACACTGTTCTAAATGTTACAGTATTTCTTATGGTTCCACATTTGTGACATGGAAATATGAAAAACATCTATTGGCCGCCTTAAAATAAGATACGTGGAAAAACTTCTTTCACTTTCTCCTCCGTACGCTCTGTGCTGCATACAGACATCAGTCAATGTTTTTTTTTTTTTGCAATATAGTTTTTATCGCCATCAGTGCAAAGAAACCACTCAACCCTTAACCCTCTGACACCCCTCTTCACACAGAGCTTCCTCCCTTGCACGTGAAGGGATTTCACATTATGCCACTGTATACACTAACTGTACAAAACCTCAGGGGTAGTATATGAGTTGATGAGAAGTTTGCTGCAAATTCCATGTGAAGCAGGCATAACAGACTGTAGAAACTTGTATAGTATAACCATTTTAAAAAAACTTAAGCTCATTGGTATGATGATGTCCTTCTTGTCCTTGTTCCCTTTTATATCAAAATAGCATGCACCAACCAACAAGCTTCTGTATGCAAAAGACATTCCTCAGTATAAACAGGAAGTGAAGACATACTTCAAGCTGGTGAGGGATCAGCCATCTGTCAGCAGTCAGGACTTTAAAGTGTTCCTACAAGAAGAGTCAAAGGTCTGCCACACACCCCATGCAAAAAACTAATTGTATCCAGATTGCCTGATTGTGTATATTATATTATATGATCATTAGCTAACACAGCTACAATTATATTTTCCTCTTAAAACGTTCTATTACCTATTTCATGTGCTACAGAAACATGAGAATGAATTCAATGAACTTGCAGCACTGAGAGAGCTATACAAGTACATGGAGCGCTATTTCATGGAGGTATGAAACACACAGTTTTCTGTTTCTAGACTGTTTCATTTGTGTCTTCATTCGTTTATTTAATTCCTAGAAGTTTCATCTCTATCAAACATTCCAGATCTTTCACAGTGGATGTTAGTTGTCCTTTTTTTTGGCATTTATAAATGCTCACTGGAGGTTTGTGCTGTAGCAGCTATAGACAATAGACATGAAGGCTTTGAAACCGGCTGTTTATTTCCGGCAAGTCTCACTTCACACCAATTTTCAGTTGTGTTAACCACACGCACGCTCGCTCGCGCGTGCACACACACACACACACACACACACACACAGACACACACACACACACACATACACACACACACACAACCACATATACTGTATGTTCTATTTCTGTTCTCTCTGTTCAGAATATGTATATATATATTTTTGTATTCAGAAGTGTCTGTGGTCTGGTTGTTGTTTTTAACACTATGCCTTAGTGACACTGAAAAACACTTCAAAAATAGATCTACTGGAAATAAAAGTCAGTTTCCTTCACCAGTAAATGGCCTGCAAAAACCATCTGAGTGCGTCCAACTCTATAGAAGATTCTGATAGTGTGTCCAGTGAGTTTTTCTGATCTTTCTGGAATGCAAACTAAAGTAAATCTGATCAAAATTTTGCTAGATGGCTGTCGCTGTCAACTGTCAATAACAGTTGGTGATTATTGAAAGTTTGTGATTATTTCGAAGCATAGTTAGCTTGCTTACTCAGTAACATTAGACAAGAAGACAGAAAGCTTTCTGTAGAACATCTGCATCAGGAGTATATAGTTGTATTATCAAAACAAAATGAATAAATAAAATTAAAGTATAGTTATAGTTTGTGAATTTAAAAAATGAATGAAAGAAAGAAATAATAAAAAAAGAATATAGTAATATATATATATATATATATATATATATATATATATATATATATATATATATATATATATATACATACATACATGCAATGAACTTGCAGCACTGAGAGAGCTATACAAGTACATGGAGCGCTATTTCAAAATTTTGATCAGATTTACTTTAGTTTGCATTCCAGAAAGATCAGAAAAACTCACTGGACACACTATCAGAATCTTCTATAGAGTTGGACGCACTCAGATGGTTTTTACATACATACATGCATATATATATATATATATATATATATATATATATATATATATATATATATATATATATATATATAAATCTGTGTGTGCAGTATGCTCATTGGAAATATTCAGTTGTTCCTGGCTTTTGAAACCTTTTTAAAAATTATATCTAATAAACAAACATATGTTTGTTTGAATCTGTTATAAGGCCACTGTATCTACATGCTCATAAAGACAAAATGAACATTAATGGTCCACAAGTCATAAAATGAACTATTTTTAACAATCCCAACCTGAAAAGATCACTGATTAAGTTATCAGATATTTTGCTGATTTCTCTCCAGTAGTTTTCCATGGCACAGTTTTGTTGGTTTCAGTTCTGTTTGCCATTTCAACACATACTGTGTTTCAACATACTGTGTTGTATGTATCACGTACTTGCATCTTACATTGGCTTTACTGCAGCCTGATACACATCAAGATGCAAAGACAGGAAAGAAAAAAGCAGAGAAACAAATCAGTATGTATAACAGATAAATATACAAGGTTGATGCTGCCTCTATCACTGCAGTACAGTACTGATCTCCTGATGATTTGTCCATAATCAACTGTGGTTTTCTGTTCACACAGATTGTACAACAATTAGAGCAAAAGGACGCTTCCTGTTTACTGAAAGAGGAAATGCATCGTGTGAAGGAACTTTTTGAAAGTGCGAAAAGGAGTGCATGGATCTGAGCCAATGTGCCTTCAACACTCAAAATACTGTATATTCCCCATGATCTTCATCCTTGCCTTTCTTCTCCTAAGCAACCTGTACAACGTGAGCCTGAGCATCGCTCCCAACACATGAGTTTGGTTTAAACTAGAACCTTTGCACTGCTTTTTCCTCTGATTGTCGTCAAGAGCAGAAACACTAATGTGAACGCCAGGGCGTGTCTTAAATACACACCCCGAGTGAATATGATTGATAAAAACAATTTTCACATCAACATAATAATGCCTCCCACTACCCATCTTTAATGATTAGAAAAGAAACCATTGGGATCCTACATAAGGATCTCAGAGAAAAGGTTATCAGCAATATATTTGCGAATTATTTTAACATAAGCTAACTTGTCATGCTGTACCATGAGCTAAAATGTTCTGGCAATGTCATCTTTTCAAGCAAAAATGTGCACAGTGACTTTGGTCCTTCACCACTGTAAAACCGTGTTTGTTTCCATATAATATAGCATAAGGCTAGATATTTTTAATTTTGGGGTGCATTGGGCCTGTGTGAGAGCAGATGATGAATAAATAAACATAGTACATCCTACAGATGCACAACAGTGCCACAGTGTCAATATAGCGCAAAAAGCTTTTAAGAATCTGCGTTTTTCTCATTTTGTTCTGTACAATTTGTGTATGTTCTGTAACCATTGTAGATTTAGTCTTTTGCAGAGAAAAAAATATATTTAAGAAACGAAAAGGGAAAGTGATTTACTTAAACTAGTAAATTCTATTCTTCTTCTTCTACTTCTTCTTTTTCTTCTGTGAAAATTGGGACAGTTTGGGAAGGGTCTAAGGAACATTCTGACCAAATTTAGCCCAACTGCTGCCAATGCTCTAGCACCACGATTGGGCCAATTTGGAAGTACGTTTATGGTCATAACCTGTGAACTGTGTATCCAAAATGTAAAAGTCAGGCATCACTGGATTTCTTTGTTTGAGATTAGTTCAATGCATGTCAATTTTGATGTCATGCATTGGACTCTTGAACCCTATGATGTCAATTTTCACCTAATGAGATTTTCCGACATTAATTTTTTTTAAAAGATTCGCTACTGCTACTACAAATTTTGTCCAATCATCACCAAATTTGGCATATATAATCTGCAGACTAAGCCTCACAAAAATTATCAAAAGAATTTTTAATACTCCAAACAGTTTGCCCGTAGTGGGACAGTGAATCTGCCAAACAGGATGTGAGGCTGTGTCTCGACAATGACCTTGCATACTGACACAAATCTAGGCAGCTTCAACACCATGCCCTGAGGCTATTTAACAAATTTCATCACAGCACCACTTACTGGTCAAAAGTTACAATAACATTCCAAAAAATGCTCCCATCAAAGTACCATTTTTAGAATCTTCACCTAATTTAGATCACATCATCTTGAGACTGGTCTAAACAACTGTCTGCTGCCATTCTAGCCATTCAGTGTTCTATTATACAGACAACACATGACTGAAAGGGTTTAATATTAAGTTTGGTTCATATACTTGCACAAAGTGGGGGGAAAAGGCCCAAACTAATGAGAAAAAGCATAAATACCTTAGATGTTTTTAACTTGCAAGGAGAAAAAAAAATCAGGTTAAAGCAGTAGCAGTCAGGACCACAGTTCATAGTAGCAACAGACTACTACACCACAGGTCACAGCAGTAGTGAAAGCTGCAGCAGCAATGCCACCCTGCTGCCCAGATGTTCATTTAGACCTTTCCTTCTACAGTAAGAGAATTCCACCACTGTATGCAGTCGAAATATACACATCAATGAGTGAAACTACACATCACTCTTGAATCCCTTTGCTTAAAGTTATGGCTCTGCTTTCATGTGATTGCTTAGGCAACAATTGTAGCACATCTGTGAATGTGCAGCTCACTGAGTCTGGGTGATTGGCCCCCAGAAATGCTGCTTGCAGCTTTATTATAATCAGTTATTGGTGTATAAATATCTTTGAAAAAGATACTTTGTTTCCAAATACTTGGAGTTGTATGGTGTTTACAAACTATCACATATTTGCACACTATAACTGTAACTGAGCTTTCATTCCACATACAGTACATTGTACTATGTACTATGATGTCCCCCGGACTGAGACTGTGAACGTCATGCTGAGGGGTTGTACAGTCTAATGGGCTCCAGCTGTTGTGTGTGTGCACTTTGGGCTCCAGCTGTTGTATGTGTGCTCTTCTTTGGGCTCTAGCTGTTGTGTGTGTGCTCTTCTTTGGGTTCCAGCTGTTGCACGTGTACTCTTCTTTGGGCTCCAGCTGTTGCACGTGTGCTCTTCTTTGGGCTCCAGCTGTTGCACATATACTCTTCTTTGGGCTCCAGATGTTGCACATGTACTCTTCTTTGGGCTCCAGCTGTTGCACGTGTGCTCTTCTTTGGGCCTGTTGCGTATAAAAAATGCATGAAATAAACACCAGGGAGACCAAGTATGATTAATATGTAAGTTTATTGAGGTTTCACAGACCAAGTATGAATAGCATGTAATTTTATCGAGAGTTCACAGGACTGGTGGGATCATAATACTGGGGGGAATGGTAGGGAGAAAACGGGTGATAAAATAGGGTGCGTCCTGGGGACGTGGGATAGCCAGCCGAGGTATACTTTGGAGAGTACTCGGGACTGGCAGGTGAGAAAAGGGGAGAATGGTCAGAGCCCGGGTCAGAGAAGGTCACATCATCCTCAGTCTGATAGCTAGAGGGAGGGTCAGGCAGAGGGTCTGTCTGCATAGAGGCATCAATGCACACATTCGCGGGGTGGTTTCTGGATCTGAGAGGTGGGGGGAACCCCGCATTTCCAGAGGGGGTGCGCAGGTCGTCAAGTAGCATAGTGATGTCAGCAGTGAGATGCGCGAGCTGATAGCGAGTGTTCAGATCCAAATCCAGCCCCTCCAGTAAAGGAGATAAGGAAAAGTGACGGGCACCTAGGACACACAGAAGCGAATAAACGGCATTAGGCGGGTATTGATGAATTGGATTCACACTTTAAGATTAACATTATGATTTATTATTCACAGAGAAATATAGGAGCTGAGGAGTGCAGGCTGAGAAACACACACACAGAGGCACACACAGTCCCACAGTCAAGGTCAGGCATGCAGACATAACACACATACACACACACAGAGGCCTAGGCCGCCACGCACACACATACAGAAGGAAAGCAGAACATTATAAAGATAATAAAAGGAGTATTAGGATATTATAAGGATGATATAAGGATTATAAGGATATTATAAGGATATCTAACAACTCTTCCCAGATCAAACACAGCCTGCATGCGATGTACTTGCTGCCATTTCAATCTTAACACCTATATGGCTTTTACTAAAGTCAAGAGGAACAAAGACATGATCATGAACAAACACACAATTCATTTTAGTATCCCATTATAAATTTTCATTTTAAAAATATATTTAAACTGTATATCTGACTGTTATGACTATGGACAAATTTAGAATTTTTCAGTTGAACATTGTTGCTGTTTTTTTTTTTTTTTTTTCTTCAAATACAAGATTCCATATAATGTTAAGTAGCATTATATATTCTTAACTGTATATATCATCCTAGTCTGAAATGTTAATTGTAAAATGTTTCTAGTCTGACAGTGTTATATATATGTTTCTAGTCTGAATTGTTTATCTGTATACATGTTAATAGTTGGTAAGGTGTATTAGAAATCTGACATGTTGATTTGTAAATTTGTATAGATCTAGGTTGTAGATATCTTACATATGTCATGAATTTGTAATTCCAAGGGCCCCAATGAAAAACAGCACCTGCTGAGTGGGTCACTCTAGTTAAATATGTTCAAATAAATAAATAAATATTATGCTATTTATTATTTATAACCGTTCCTAGGTATAAATTGAGAACCATGGTGGGGGAAAAAATTACATAGCTTCTGTCAGTTTTGACAAATTTTCTTTTGTCTAACCTTTTAGTAAGTTTTACAATGGCAATTTTCCCACCACAGCTGTACCATTATTTGACAAAAAAACTCGTGAGGTTTAATCTGCAGAATTTTATTCCCATTCAAGCAGTCTCTTGTCCATTCAATTAATATGTACATATAATAAATATTATTAATGTATGCAAAAGTATAAATCAGTATTTATACATACTGTTATTAATGTGCATATTATTAAATTATCCATTACATATATGATTTGTAATAATAATAATAAAAAATGTTTGCATGACAATGTATAACATTTGAAAATGGAGGGGGTGAAATGATTACAGAATGTCTGTATATGTGCCCCTTGGCTCAGTTTGGGCTTTTCCCTTGGGTACATGTGATCTGACGCCATGCTGCCATTAACTATGGACTCCATGTAGCACAGAGCAAGATGGCGGCCCGCGATCTCGGTCGTTATCACTAGTTGCGCTATGATTGGCCATTCCAGTGTATTTCAGTGACCGAATCAGCCAATTAAAACATGTCGTCCTCCGGGGTCACCCCCACCCTCCCGCCCTCCCGTCTGTGTAGGAATTCCTTATTAAATGCTTCTCTCAACACTTAATGTGAATACGATTTAAGAATAAAATCTTAGTTAAGAAATTTTAGTGGCATTTAGTGGCACGCATTGTGGTAAAATAAAAGATTATTTCTGAATACGTCCACGAGCGTCACTTGCTGACGTCACTTCCTCATGAGCTCCGTGGAGGAGAAGCAGGAAAAGACGCGAGTGAGGTAAATACGTAGCTAACAGACTTTAACTATTACAGGTACAGGTGTTGTTTCGCTGTTATCGCTTTAAGATTGTCCGGAGAATGTGACTTGTACTTGTCCTCTATGTTAGCTTAGTTCGTTAGCAGCTGGAGTAGCTACGAGCTATGTACTTCATTAGATAGTTGTTATGATATGAACGCTCCGGGTTCAACAACAGTGTGTCTACTGATTTATATTATATTTAAAGTTTATTAATTATACTAGCAGCTATAATAGCTACCAGAGTTGTAGCCTACGTGTCGTTTTAATTCGGTTGTTAATTTAGCATGTAACCTTCCTTAAACCAGGTTGAAGTTAATAGGCCTGTTTTAATGATCCTCTTACACCTCTGTAGGTTCCATATCTGATTCTTTATTATGAAACGGCACTGAGTGTGTGAGTCGAGTGTGGCGTTCAACATGGAGAAATTTGGTATGAGCTTCGGCGGAGGCCTGAGCAAAAAAGAACTGCTTGAAACTATTGAGAGTCAGAAGAAGCAGCTGATCCAGTACCAGACCCGCTTCAAAGACATTGTTCAAGCCTATAAGAGTTTAGTGAAGGAGAAGGAGGCGTTAGAAGCTAGCTTGAACGTGCTGACTGTGTCTGCACAATGCCCAGCACCCACCGAACATACTGAAGACCATGGATCGCTTCACAGTGAAGACAGCTTGGACGCTGCTGAATCCGCTGTTGAAAGTGTTGTGACGAGCAGCAGCACTCAGAGTGATGCAGCAGATGAAGATCAGGCCAGCCATGGAGAAGGTAACGTGATGTTTCCGCAGTCAGAGAACAGTGAACTGGAGAACGGTGTTATTTCTAGCAGCACCGCAACTGTGGAGCCAACTGTAACCGCAACAAATGCAGAATCAGACCGCCGGTTGATCCAACTAAAGTCCCAGCTATCTACTTTGACTACCTCTTTGACCACGGTTACGCAGGAAAAGTCTCGGATGGAAGCCTCTTTCCAAGCCGATAAGCGTAAGATGAAGCAGGAGTTGGAGGAGGCACGGGAAACAGTAGAGGAGGAGCGTAAACAGCACCAGTTTGAACTCCAGGCTGTACAGGAGCAGCTAGCAGAGAGCAGAGCACGCGTGATTATGCAGCAACACCAGCATGATCAAGACCAGCACGACCATGGCCACATGCTTCGTGAACTCCAGAAACTCCTGCAGGAAGAGAGGAGCCTTAGGCAGGATGCCGAACTTAAGTTGGAGGATGTCAGGAAAACGTTTGCAGAAGCCATGCAGAGTCAAGACTGTGGGTTAGATTATGAAGAGCGGTTAAGGCAGGTTACTCAGGAGTGTGAAACATTGAGAATGAGCCTCCAGGTTCTGGAGGTGGAGAGAAGCAAGCCTGAGCATCGGGTGATGGAACTGCAGCAAGAGATTGTTGATCTGAAGGCACACTTTAACCAACAGCTTCAACAGGAGAATCGAAAGGTAAGCTTTTAGGCTGATAATCCTTCTTTAAACCTCTGAGGCTTATTAATGACAGTTGCTTAGATGTTATATTTGTTGAATTTAAATTTGTGCAGGTTGCTCAGGCAGAAGCCTGCTTGCAGGAGCAGGCACAGCTGGAGGAGCAGCGAGTGGCAAGTCTAGAAGAGCGGGTTTCTGAGCTGTCAGGGCTGTTAGGTGCCTGTGAGAAGGCCAGGCAGAAGGACCAGCAGAATGCTCAGAGGCTACGCGAGCATATCCTCCAGCTGGACGCAGAGAACAAGGCCCTAGCTATCACGGCCAGCACTACCAGGACCACCTCATCTGAGCTTGGCATTGATGAAACGAATCTGGACGTGAACACACTGAAGAACAAGCTGGAAAAGGTGAAGAAGTTGTTGCAGCTGGTTGCACAGAAATCTCCAGAACAGCGTTCGGAAATTGAGAAAATAATGGATGGAGCAGGAGGACAGGATGCAGAGAAGGCCTATCAGCAAGAGCTGCGTCAGCTAAAGGAGGAGTTTGAACGCTACAAAGTGCGAGCACAGGTGGTACTAAAGAATAAAAATGGCAAAGACAGCGCTCAGACCAAGGAGCTTGAGGAAGCTCGGGACCAGCTGGCCGAACTGAAAGAAAAGTACATCAACCTTCGTGTCCAATCAGATGAAGCCATTGTGAAACATAAACAGGAGATTAAGGAGCACCAAGAAGCACTGACGGCCCTTCATCAGGCTCATAAGCAGGACCTGGAGAAGCTAGAGGCTCAGCACAGAGAGAACTTTTTGCACCTTGAGGAAGAGCTGCACAAGCAGAGGGAGCGCACCATGGCATTACTTGAAGAAAAGGACCTCGAGCTAGAAAAACTACGAGCCGAAAGCACTCAAGGACAGATCGTAAGTGATGGTGCAGCAGAGAGCGAAGTTAAAGGGGATGTCGAGTTCGAAAGTGGAGATTGTGAGATGATTGCTCACACGCTGAAGCTAGCCAGCCCCCCCCAAAATAATTTGCTGCTGTATGCTGAACAGCTGGCTCGAAATGAGGTGGAAATTTCTGCTTTGCGCAAACAGAAGCATCAGCTGGAGGAAGGCTTGCATCAACTACAGGGAAAATTGTTTGCTAATGAAGAGAGGCACAAGGAGGAAATGGATGAGTTGCAGGCACAGCTGGACAAGAGGATTCGTGACCAGAGCAGAGACGGTGCTAATTTAGAATACCTCAAGAATGTAATCTATAGATTCCTTACACTACAAGACTCAAAAGGACGTCAGCAGACCCTCATGGCCATCCTGACCATCTTACACTTCAGCCCTCAAGAAAGGCAGACCGTCATGACGCAGCAAGTGCAGAGCTGGTGGACTCCCAGGAAGAGATGATGCTGACGTTTAACATTCCAGTTCATTAATTTATTTTATACTTGCTCATTTCTTGTTTTTTGCTTTTTGTGCGTTTATCAAATGATGGGTGCAGAATTGTTGTTCATGTAGAGTAATTCTGTTCTGGTAAAGGTGGTAACTTTTCAGTGGATTAAAAAAAAATTCTGACATTCCAGGTAGATAACTCTCCAAATTATTTATTGGCTAGTAAATAATTCATAATAAATCAACAATGATTTAATTTCCCCCTCTGTCCAAGGTTAGTCAACAATACATTAACAGCTGGTATAGAAGTGTGTGCATATACGCTTATAAACATAAGCAATATTAAAGAAAGGCAGCCACTGTTTTGTTTTGTTTTTTTGGTGGGGGGGGGTTACACTCAGTAGTTTTCTATTTCTTGGTAATTGGATTATGGTCATGATCATGATTTCATTGCAGTACTGAGTAACTGAGTAGCCACTGAAATGGTTCTGATAAACAATTCTGATTATTACTGAATAATATCATTTTGTGACCCTGTAACTACCATCAGTGAAATAATAATTTTCCTGAAAAAGTCAAAATTGTACAATTTTGTGCATGAAAACCACCGTGTTGCTACCGAATTACATTGTCCCTTAAATTCCTCATAGCTATAATTGTAATTTATGTCATGGTGTAATCCTTTCGTGTGATGTATGTTTGGTAGATTAAGTCTTGATTACTTACTTTCAGGATGAATTATTCAGTGCCTTATTAAATGTTAGATACATCAAGACAACAGTTTTTTTTCTTAATAATATGATGATTCTGTACAGTCACTGTGTACAAATATAGGAAACAGAACACTTTTATTAACACATTTTCATTAACACATTTGTACTTTAAGATCAACTGAAACTCTCAGTGCCTGCTAACAGTTTAATGAAAACACCCAAGAATAGATAAATAATATAAATACTTACAGTAAGGGTCGTATGCACGTTTCAGAACTTTTATGATATAAATAAGTCAGTGTAATAATTTTAAATATAGATAATCATCGCTACTACCACTATTCCTATTCAGGGTATTTGCAGGTATCAGCAATTCAAAATGAATACTTTTTAATACCATATTCAGTTCATTTCCAAAAAAAAAATGTGAAGACCTGCACATTGCTCCAATCATGCTACACGATACATCAGCTGTAATGGATTGTGTTCATGCATATCCATTCGTTTCTGGGTTTAAGTAAACTACAGCAGGGTAAACTTCTATAGAGGTAGATGGGAGACCAGAGCAAATATCCTTTTTTTGCATTACCATTTGCTCCAATAGTGAAAGAAAAAAAATCCAGTATTGCCTTACCATGACTTTCCAAGAACAGAAAAAAAATATATAGCGAGATGGATTACGGCAGTCAGAAGAGAAAAAGATGTGGAGTTTACCGTCTCATCCTCAGCAGCTGTATTAGAAATCCCCTCGCAGCAGTGTTTTTTTTTGTAATTTATTGCCAGGGTAATGTAATAAATATTGTTATAAATGTACATACATTTTTGTAAAGAAGAAAATATATATATTAAAAAACCTTTGCTATTTTGTAATATTACTATTGCAATGAACAATACTTAATAATATTTTTTTATTTGGCGGTACAAATAGTAATATAACAACAGTAATATATTTCTGATTTAATTCACTTGTGTTAGATCTTGTGGCTTTTATTTTGGTGGAAAATGGCAGGAAGACCTTTTAGCTGGCAACAGTTTTTCTTTAAAAATTCACTTCTCATTACTGATCAGGTGAAAGGTGGTAAACCTCTGAACACAAAAATGTTTTAGATTACGTAAAACTAAAGTGAATCTGGAGCATGTCGTGTCTAAACGCAGGTTATAAGTGACTCAAACTCACAGAACAGACTTTAAGACTTTAAGGACCCATGGAAACCCTGTTTTAATACAAAGTTAATTAGAAGTAATGGAACAGTACCTAGATTTTGAAGTTGTTAGCACTTAAAATAATAAATGAGCTTAAAATCTATAGTAGGGTAAAAAAAAAAAAAACCCAACTTACATTTATTTGCTGACACAACAGTATTTCAAGTAAAAACTTTGCTGGGGAAAATCATAAATTTGGGCATTTATAACTAAAGAATTTTAGATCATATGGCTTAAACTTGCACTATATTTGTAAGTAAATCCAGCACGTTATATTTCTACATGATAATGCTGCAAGTTTTTGTTCTGTTATATGTTCTTGTCATGATGTTAGAATTTAATATACAATGTACATTTGCACAATTCATTTGTAATCTTAATACATGATTAATAAGTTTTAAATAATAAAAAACATTTTTTTAGAATAAAATCAAATGCTGCTGAGTATAAAAATAGGTAATAAACATAAGTAAATGTATCAGTTAAAACTGTATTTGGGTCCAAAGATTGATGGATACAACTAGTGATCATGTTTCTTAAAATTTTCATGTGTTTTTATTGTATTTTTTGTTAAAAAATTTTTATTTTTGTGAGGATTACAAATACACTTTTCGCAAAAGGCAGATGACTCGTGACTAATGTAAACATCTAATGAATGATTTAGTTTTATCGATTGCAATTTACGCATACAGTACTACTTTGTTCTTATCTTTCTAAAAGTTTTGAGCCTTCAGCAGAGTAATAGTTTACATCTAAACCTCAACGTCAACGAACGCCTTCTTTTGTTGATTGGGTCTGACAGTGTTTCTGTATTCTGTGGTCAGCAAGGATTTCTTGAATAAACAGAGTCAAGAAGAACTCTTTGCCGTTGTCCACTCTTATTTAGTCCCACATTTCACTGTTGATTACAACAGGTCTTAAACAATATGTTTAAAATGGAAATTGCAACCTATGGAAGAATTTTACAGACAATATTCAAAAGCAATTGCAAGCTGTACTTGCAATTGCATTTCCTATTTGTGGACGCATAAATTGACATAATGGATATATGCACAGTGATGTGTGACGTATTTCCGGTGAAATCTCAGGACGTTCGATTACTTCCGCCGATCATAGGGTGCTACGCTACTACAGGAACACTAGTCACCAAAACAGCCACAGCTAATTTTGTTGATGCTTGTTTGCTTCATATAGATATATGTATTTATGTTTACTTAATATCATAATTACATGTAAACGTATGAAAGTGTCATTTGAAAGATGGGAGGACAGCACTTCTAGCCACCACTACTGTGTTCTGCAATGTACAGCATCTGCTCAATTTAACGCTTTCCTCAGTTTCCACAGGTTTCCCAAAGACAAGGAAATACAGAAGAGGTGGGTTGTTAATATACGACAAGACAATTTTACAGTTACAAACCAGACAAGAGTGTGCAGCCGACATTTCCAAAATACAGACCTGATTGAACCTCCAACTCCAGCCGGACACAGACGTCTGAAGAATGGAGCTGTCCCGGTAGTTTTTCATTGGAACAACTTCACTCTTCCAGCCCCACGGATTGGAAAGGATAATGCAACCAAACACAGACACATTGCATACTGATGCCCCCTCTATGGATGTGGAATATTCAGACCAGGACTACTGCTCCACTGTTGAGCCTGCTGCCCTGGATTTGTCCCTGGACCACACTGAAGATCTACGTGTGGAAATAGCGAAGCTCTGAAAACAAATTGAGGGGATAACCCTCAACAGCAAGTTCTGCTTGGAGAGGTTTGCTTCCTCTGATGATGACATTAGGTTTTACACAAGAGAAGCTGATAATGTCAACAGTGTTTGTCAGATTAATATAAAATTACTAGAGCTGTCAACAACAACAATTAGCGGCGCACTGTACTTTCAAAAAATAGCTGGAAATGAAAGTAAACAAACTCTAAAATGATTGACTGTCTAGATGAGGGAGTGCTGAGTGGATGTGTGGTGCCAGTCCATCGCAGGGTACAATCACATACACACTCACACACCCATTCATACACTACGTACACTTTAGACATGACAAACAATGGTTTGGCAAAAACCAAAAAAAAAAAAAAGTCCATTGTTGAAAGAGCAAATAGCTCTTTCAACAATGGACATTGTCTCAAAGGAGCTTTACAGAAACATACACACAGGATAGAGATTTTAGGCATGTGGATTTATCCCTATTGAGCGAGCCGGTGGTGACGGTGGTGAGGAAAAACTCCATAAGATGATATGAGGAAGAAACCTTGAGAGGAACCAGACTCAGAAGGGAACCCGTCCTCATCTGGGCAACAACAGATAGTGTAAAAGTAAAAGAAAGTTCATTATGGTTTTTATATGAAGTCTGTCTGTTGAACTAGTTCACTAAAGGAGACCTGAGTGCAGAACTGTGTGTGGTAATCGCAGTCCCAAGGCCATAATAGCAACCGTAGTCCCAGCAACCACAGTGAGAATGTCCATGTGGAATTGAGGTCCAAAACCATTTCCATGGTACTTCAAGCGGTACCATCCTAAGCAATCTCCAGGCTGTAGCCTCCAGTTGATGAGAGTTCCACCCAGAGGTAGGGCATCAGGATGGATCAGGCAGGTCCAGAGAGCAGAAAGGGTCAGGATCACTGGCATCTTCATAAAATCATGTGTGGCTCGACAGAAGGAGAGAGGGAGGTAAAGAAAGAGAGAGATTATTAGGTATACTTATTATCCCGTGATGGATAAGACTGTGTACTCTGCATAAAAGAAAGTCTATTCATGGTAAGCTTGAATAAACAAATATGTCTCCAGTGTGGACTTAAACACTGAGACTGTGTCTGAGTCCCAAACACTAACTGGAAGGTTGTTCTATAACTGTGGGGCTTTGAAAGAGAAAGCTTTTCCCCCGACTGTAGCCTTCACTATCCGAGGTACCAACAAATAGCCTGCACCTTTTTATCAAAGTAGGCATGGTGGATCATAAAAGACCAAGAGTTCACTCTGGTACTGTGGCGCGAGGCCGTTTAGTGCTTTATAGATCAGTAGTAGTATATTATAATCAATACAAAAATTTTACTGGGAGCCAATGCAGTGTGGATAAGATCGGGGTGATGTGGTCATACTTTCTGGCTCTAGTAACGACTATTTAGTAAGGTTACTAAATTCCAGATTAATGATGAATTCACTCAAAATTATTTATTGACTCTGAGTACAGTAAAAACTCAATATCATGTGTTGCAAATATGGGTTTGAATTAAGTACATTTAAAAACAACTTCAGTAAAATGTTGATTCTAATGAGCAATGTTTGCTGAAGGGGTCCAGGGTTTGATTCCCGCCGGGGCCATGTGTGTGCGGAGTTTGCATGTTCTCCCTGGGATGGGCTCCAAGTTCCCCGTGACCCTGAAAAGGATATAGAAGTATAGAAGATGCGGTATAGAAGATGGATAGATGGATGGATGGATGTTTGCTGAAGGCAGGAATTATTAGTATTTAATATTAATATATTTTTATTAGCTTCAAATGTAAAACTATATTATATTGGAAATATTAGATAGAAAACATTAAAATTGTATATTAAATTATAACATCATGTCAAGAACATATTACAGAACAAAGACTTTCAGCATTATCATATTCATTCAAACAATGTCATTTCTGACATTATCCAAAAATTACAGGGAATAATTATTATTATTTTTTTGCAATTTTCAGCTGTACTGACTTGAATTGAAGCAGTTTAAAATGTTTTTGAAATGATCCTTAAATAAAAATAATCCAATTGTATATTACTACTAGAAGTCATTTAATTTAACATTTAACATTTAATTAATAACCGGATAGCATCCTAATCTGTGCACAAAACAAACGTTTCATTATTTATAAATTGTTTCCCAATTTTTAAATGAGAATTGTAACATACTTCTTTTCCTGTACTTTTTTGTTCATTTTAATTCTCCTCTCTCATACACTTCTGTATTTTTGCACATTCCTGTCATACTGACACTACTGCTGTTTTATTTATATTTCTGCTGTCTATGTTCATAGCATTATATTCATAATATCATGCTGCTATATCACTTTAATTTCCCCATGAGAGTTCAATAAATGTTTATTTATCTTACAGTATCTTATTTTAGTTATTATTTTAAAATACTCTGTGGATCCATTTCCTTCATGAAATTGACAGCTTTTAGCTTTTCAACTCTAGAGCCACTAATTAGTCAGTTTTAATGTTCAGGTGTTGTTGTTATTGTTGTTGTCTATGTTCATAGCATTATATTCATAATATCATGCTGCTATATCACTTTAATTTCCCCATGAGAGTTCAATAAATGTTTATTTATCTTACAGTATCTTATTTTAGTTATTATTTTAAAATACTCTGTGGATCCATTTCCTTCATGAAATTGACAGCTTTTAGCTTTTCAACTCTAGAGCCACTAATTAGTCAGTTTTAATGTTCAGGTGTTGTTGTTATTGTTGTTGGGGTATTTATATAATGAAAAAAAATGCTGGAATTTTGTTTTCTATCAAAATATACAAACCCAATGAATTGCAGAGGAAACTAATTCAAACATTATTATTGCAACGTTTTTTTGTTTGTTTGTCCCCCCCCCCCCCCCCCCAATTTGTGTCAAATTGCTGGGCAATTGTATTGTATGCAAGTATTGTTATTGCGATATGTTTTTATTCAATTTATGTAATTCAACATGCCATTTTGCCTTGAGGACATTTGGCACTATTATACTTCCATATTATTAAACACTTCAAGTCCCTGATCTTTTTGCAAATGTTATTTGTGTTAATATTATCTTCATGTTATTTAAAACACCTTTTCCAAGGCAGCACATTGCCCTTTTACCTTCATCCTTTTCATAGGATGGTGGTGGGATGCTGTTTTATTAATGCTACACCGCAGGAAGTGTGAAGAACGCACACGTGGTCATATTGGCATGTGGCCACCTTCTTTCATGAAGAGCCTCCATCATTACCAGAACAGGAATCATCTGCACTTGGGAAATGATGGATAGTTCTGGGTCGCAACAACCAAGACGTGCCACATGATAGCCAACAAATTCATTTATTTTATTAGAAAATTAAGATTTTATTTTCAAAAAAGTAGATATTTTTTAAATGGATGACTTGGAGCAAAATATTCAGAAAATCAGCCAATAAGTGTCCAGCGTTGGTGGGAACTCCTTTAATACTGTTTAAAAAGCATCTCAGGGGGATTCCTCAAGAAATCGGGTGAGAAAATGCCACGTGGCTTCGTCAAACATGTTGCTTCACTCCAAGAAGTTAATTACGTGCTTTTCAAAGGCAGTAAGAGGGTTATAGTAAGGGAGGATGACATGTCCACAGAAAAAAATTACCCACGTTTTTCACCGCGATAAATATAGTTTTATATTTGATATTTGCTGGATATTCACTTTCCCCTGTCCTTGTTCGATAGAGGCAACAGTCTTACACATATATCAATACCACCATTAGTTTTAATATTATTCGGTTATTATATACAGACATACAACTTTTACTCAAAAGCCAGTGGGAATTAGAGATGCATATTCACACCGGAGAATGTTGACCCGGTATCACTGTGCAAGTTGCCCAAGGGACCGTCAGGCAATTCCACCCATTGAGTTAAAACATCAACAGGGCAGACGGAACCCGCCTCGTGAGTGTAGAATGCACCGTTGCTTTCAGCCAATAAATTCATAGAAAAATACTGCAATTTTCTGGCATTATGATGTGACTGTTTGTGGCAGCCTACAGCCCTTCCTCAAACTTCTCAACACACAGCCCACCTCAGATTTCTTTTAATCAATACACGAATCATAAAAAATAAAAGATTAATGTTGTCTTTGCATAAGTTCTGATTGAGTGGGCAAGACAGACGTCTGGATGGGCTCAGACCACCCCTACCCATGCTTAGATCTGGCCCGAAACATCAACGTTGGCGTTAGAATGGCCCAGTCAATCACCTGACTTGAATCCAACTGAACAAGATTTAAAGACAATACGTTTAGAAGAATAGGTCAAGATCACACCTGAATACTGCGGAACATTAATTTCTTCATACAGGAAGTGTCTTGAAGCTGTCGTTACAAATAAAGATTTCTCCACTAAGTATTAAAAACATTTCAGTTAGTGTGTTCAATTCTTTTTTCCCCATGTCTTGTGAATTCTTTATATTTCTGGATTTCTTGAATTAATACTGATGTCTGGTGAAAATTTCATGTGAATAACCTCATAGGAAATATATTTACTGAAAGAAATGTTGACGTGTCCAATACTCATTTCCCCCACTGTATATCCTTTCCATGACTTTCCAAGAGAGGAAAAAATATAGAGAGAGATGGATTATGGAAGTCAGAAGAGAAAAAGATATCAAATTTACCATCATTCACTCAGCAGCTGTATTAGAAATCCCCTCGCAGCAGTGTTTATGTTGTTTTTTTTGTAATTAATGCCAGGGAAATGTAACAAGTAGTGTTATAAATGTACATAAATTTTTGTTAAGAAAATATATATATTAAAAAACCTTTGCTATTTTGTAATATTCCTATTGCACTGAATAATACTTAATAACTTTTTTATTTGGCGGTACAAATAGTAATATAACAACAGTAATATATTTCTGACTTAATTCACTAGTGTTTGACCTTGTGGCTTTTATTTTGGTGGAAAATGGCAGGAAGACCTCCTTTTATCTGGCAACAGTTTTTTAAAATTCACTTCTCATTACTGATCAGGTGAAATGCCGTAGACCTCTGAACACAAAAATGTTTGAGCTTATGTAAAACTAAGGTGAATCTGGAGTGTGTCGTGTCTAAACGCAGGTTATAAGCGCCTCAAACTCACAGACAGACAGAGATGAAGTTGGTGTGGATCGGCAGTTACTGTGGATGGAGTCGCTCTACAACACTGATGAGCTGCACACACTCTGAGTGTAACACAGTCACACGGGTTCACCGTCTCAAACAGCAACGAGTCAAAATACAATTCAAATCTTCTTTACGGTGTTGGTTCCCTTGTATTTTTAAGACCTTTGAAATGGGAATTTAAGACATTTCAAGACTTTTTAAGGACCCGTGGATACCCTGCTATACTCTGTAGTTTGACTGAGCCTCCAAAAGTGACCTCATGCAATACATTCAGGTCTACTCAAGTCTGAAACAAATGTTTTTACTGATTGACAAAATATGTGTTATCTCATAAAAATGGAAGTGTATTTATGTCATTATAACAGAAGATACATAAGATATACACTATGGCCAAAAGTATGTGGACACCTGACCATCAAACCCATGTGTGGTTTTTTCCCTATACTGTTCCACAATGTTGGAACCACAAAACTGTATAGAATGTATAGAAGGTCAGGGCTCTGTAGATTTACAATTTCCTTTCACTGGAAAAGAGTGCACTAAGCGAGCTCCATGAAGACATGGTGTGTTAAGGTTGGTGTGGAAGACCTCGAGTGTCCTGCACAGAGACCTGACCTCAACCCCATTGAACACCTTCGGGATGAACTGGAACACCGACTGCACACATGGGTGTGATGGTCAGGTGTCCACAAACCTTTGGCCATGTAGTGTATTATGTAAAATAAAAATAGCATGGAGGAAATAATGACATGAAGTGCTGTATGATGTTCAATTTTATACTTCTGTAAAAATACAAGTTCTGCACAACTACAGATGGCATGTAATCATTAAATGAACTTCATCAAACCCTAAACCCTGAAGCAAAATATGTAAAAGTTTCCTTTGTGCAACAGAAATGGTGTGCACCCTTTAAACTAACTACACCCCTAAATTTACTGGTTTACTGTTTAAGGTCTGATGCCACAAATATCGAACTTGAAGTCCTAAAGTCTTCTCACAAATAAACTAAAGCTCTCTGTCGTTTGAGAGCTCAGTGAATGACAGTGAACCACCATTGGTAGCTAGGCCACATTTCACTCGCAGACGTAACGCACATACTGTATATTGTTACCCCAAACACATCCGTGGGTTCTTCTGTATTTTTGTTAATGCTGGTGCTGTCAGCTTTCTGAAATGGGAGCAACAGTGCTACCGAACGAAAGCTGATTTATATCCCTGCATTAAAATAATTTTAATTTCAGTCTTTGTATAGTACTGCCTGCAGATCCTCGGGCAGAGAGCTGATCACAGAATGGATGTAGTTTTCCAACTTGTCCAGCAATTCCTCCTTCACTGGAAGCTGATGCATATGAGCTCTCGTCTAGTGTGGGAAGAAGGAAACAGAAAAGTCTACACTAAGCTTCAGATCTTTTCATAAATGCAGCTTTCATTTTCTGTAATTGAATCATAGATGAGAAAACTAGTAGGTAGTGTAACAATAACCATACTGTTCTATCACTAACCAGCTTTTCACGCAATTTTAAAATCAGGTCAACGGTCTCCACCTCGGACTTGTCTTTTGTCCAACTCAGCAGATCCTGTAAAAAGTAAAAGGCAGCAAAACAATTCCAATACACTGCAGCAGAAATTCCTTCTTACAGTGGGCCTCATTTATCAAGCTGGATACGAACAGATTTACCCAAGTGTGTATACAAGGAATTTGATATTCATAAAAATCCAGTAAATTCTGAAAAACGTTCATATCCTCTTAACGCTCCAGAGTGTGTGTAAATTTACGCATATATAGACTAATACCGAATGTAAACCTCGACATGATTGGAGGATGTGCCGGTCTGTTTGTGCATCGCGATTAAACAACTGCCTGTAAACAACTGCCCCAGCTGAGATTTATCGCTTGCTTACTAATATTATATATTATTAAATATTCTTTATCAAAATCAAAATACTTTACAGGTGATCATAAGCACACAAGTTTTATTTTAGTTCAGCTCTAAAGGAGTGATAAATGAGGCACAGTGTTGTTAAGCTCCAAGGTTTTTACATTTTGTCTCGGTTTTGATTCAGTACTCACAGCATCACAGATGGCCTCTAAATGAAGACACTCCACCTTATGTGTCATTTCCCTGTGCTTAGCACGGAACCAGCCATCAAAATTAGGAGACTGAAAGAATTGCCTTAAAACACACAAACGCACACGCAGACAAATATCTAGTTACCAATATTTTCACTGACAGAGAAAACAAACAGTTCAAGTGTACACAGTGTGTTACTTATAAAGGCCCAGCCAGTCCCCTTTGGAGGTGATCTGAGGCCCAGCATGCTCCAGAGTGGCCATGAACTCATTCTGACTGAAGGGTCGGATCTGAGGAGGAGTCTAGACACACACATACTTCCTTCCTTTATTCATTTATTTGTTTTTAAAGCTGCTACATCAAACACTTAAACAATCAAATCCTTTAATGAATGCAAATATGTCTAACATTCAGACAGATTCAGAAATGAAGTTTATTAACCTTCCAAGGAGTCATGGATATTTGCAGTGGCATCAAGCTGGCCAGGTATTGCTCCTGTAAAACATGACAGGTTTGTGTGGTATGAGACCCTTCCTAATCATTCTATTATCAGGGTATTTATTAATTAGATATTACTACAATGAGCAAATGTCCTCAGCAAAAAGACATAAAAACGTCCTTACCAGCGGAGCGATAAAGCTCTGCGTGAGTTCTAACAAGTGCCGCCTCAAGATGGTGCACTGCACCTCAGAAGGCCTTTTCCTCTGAATTCCCTAGAAAATGTGTGTGTGTGTGTGTGTGTGTGTGTGTGTGTGTGTGTGTGTGCGTGCGTGCACGGATGAGTAAGAGAGATTAAGTGAGATGGTGACTCGAGAAACATTGCTATTGATATGGCTAGTTTCATCAAGCTCAGTTTTATTTACCTTTAAGAGTCGCTTGATTAGGGCTTTGTCTTTATGAAGAAACGTTTTGTATGCTGTGTATATACCTTTAAGATGGAGTAGAACACAAGTAGGAAGGGCACATATACGGACAGATGTTTATCATACAATACGTGGTCATTATGCCTTTTGTAATGAAAAATAAATGAATGCACTTAGATGCACCTGGTTTTGTGTCCAGCGTTTTCAACTTGGTCAATTTCTTGACCTTAACTTGCTTTAGCAAATCTCCTAAAATTAGAGGGTGATCAAACTTGTGCAACAAGAAATGTGTTTGGTTCCACAAAGAATTTCAAAGAAAGCACCACTTACTAGACATCTTCAACTCCCCCAGACACATGATATGAGGCCAGCTCTGAAAGGTCTTTATAAAGAAAGGATTCGTAACACCCAATAATACATTTGGTCTGAAATTACAAGCATAAAAATGAGGAGAGAAAGCCATGCATTAGCACTTAATGATCCTGTAAAGGATGTCTAAACATTTGTAAAAATTCTTCATAAAGCATATTTAAGATTTAAAAAACTAAAGTGCTAAGGTTGTTCAGTTTGTGTTAGTGTTTGTAATGTGTTTGTGCTTACGGTGCCTGAGTTCTGGTAGTGTACTCCTTAAACTCACTGTCATGGATGGTAAAGTAAGGCCGAAAATCACAGCAGTACTTCAGTGGACTGATGCAGCTGGAACAAAGTGAACAGGAACTTAACAATAGATCAACCACTTTTAGCATGAAAGGTTTGATAAACTGCATTAAGCAGTTAATCAAATACAAATATCAACTATACTTGGGGGCATAATGCAAAATAAAAATCAAAATGCAACTAAACCACTAAATACTTCGTCATTCATTAATTCATCTTCAGTAACTGCTTCATCCTGGTCAGGGTTAAAGTGAATCTGGAGCCAATACCTGTACCACTGGGCACAAGGCTGGAACAAGGCTGGAGGCCATCACTAAGCACCGCACATAAACACATTTGCACTCATTCACACCCAGGGGGCAATTCAGCATAACCAATTCACCTATTGGCATGTTTTTGGGAGGTTGCTGGAAACTAGAATTGGAAATGAGGAGAACATGCAAAACTCCACATAGACATTAACCCAGGATAAGCACAGGATCAAACTTTCAAACCTGGAACTGTGTGGCGGCTTCTGCTGTGCCGATGTGCATCCGAGTACAAAATATTGCAAAGGAAAATATAAAAAAATTTATTCTACTTTAAATGTCTCCTTAAATCATGGGATAATTATATCAGAGAGTCATCAATGTTCTCATAGAGAAATAACTATTTTGGTCTGAAACTGAATTAGAACAGTTTCTAAGGACTTATATTTTTTATATACTGTATGTCCTGAATCACAAAGTGTCCCTCATCCACCATAGGCACCTTCACATGAGTGAGAAACGTTCTCATGGATATCAAAAAATTGCAAACAAAACACAGGTTTATTTAAAAAAAAAAAATAATAATAATAAAAAAAAAATTAATCTTTTTTAAATATAGGTGTGCAACAATTATTGGCACCCCTATGAATTCATTTGAGAAATATAGCTGCAAGCAGCAATTAAGTGGATAGGCACCAAAGAGCCATTTGTATATGATCTTAGGCAAAATGGTCAAAAGGTCATAAGCAATTAAATCATCTAACAAATGATTGCTTTTATCATGTTTGACCAATAGGTGGTGCTGTCACCAAATTGATGCGGTCTGGTCAGGGTACAGTGTCAATGCCACACAAAAAGTTTGGTTTGAACATGCCAAAATGTTGCAGAGATACAGCCTCAGATTCAGTTTGGCATCATGCCATCATATTTGTTGATGCGTTAAATGAGAATGGTTTGTTCTGTTAAAAAGCTTTTGATAACTTTTGGCTGGCATAGTCTGAAGATGATCTGAATCGAATTTGGTGAACACCGGGCCAACACTCTAGGAGGAGTTTAAAAAAGTAGGTTTTCAATGAAATTCAAAAAAGCAGACAGTAAGTTCGATCGGCATAACTGGTATCATTGTTCTCAGCATGACTCACGGAATCTATCAAGACCACTTTCATTACAATAAGCAAAATTATTCCAAAGCTATAAGCATTAAAAAAAAAAATTTAATTATACTTTTTGACCATAAGGCACTGTATCGAATCTTCAGGGCATGGTGACGATGAAACATACCAACATTCGTAATGAGACACCAATGCGTTCATAAAAATATAGCATTTTACTACAAAATTCAAAATGGCTGATGCTCAAAATGGCCGACATGAGAAAATTGGGTACCGTTCAACACGGTGTGCCGTACCGGATCTAAAGAGACAAAGCTGATTCTAAAGGTGATTTCTGGTCAACCTGTTCAGAAGTGATGAGCAAAATTAGTCATTTTTCATAGCTCGTGATGACTAGATGGCGCTGCGCTTAAACTGCAACTACCCTCACGTCATGCCTGTGATGACAGGTACCAAGTCTCATCTTAATATGCGAAACCATTGCAGAGACACAGCCTCACATCCATATTGGCATGCTCTTTGTCTAATTCATTGAAGCGCTATACAAGAACAGGTGGGTCTATCAAAAAGCTTTTGATAACTTTTTGCCATCACTGTTTGATGATCTGATTCAATTTTGGTGAAAAATATTTTTTCCAGAAAATTCAAAAATGATTGAAAAATTTTCATGACAAAAATGATGTCAGAGGGTGCAACTGAATCATCTTGAGCCAAGGAATCAGAGGAAAAAATTTTGTTTCTAACCCTTACGGTTCAAAAGTTATTAGTTATTAGCATAAACATGAGTGCAACTTTGGACATTTGGTGGCGCTAGAGGGATCGAGTTAGAGACTCCACATGAATTAACAGTTCAGTGTGTGCCAAATTTCATAACTTTCCCACAAGCGGTTCTACGGGCTGCCATAGACTCAAGTGCGGAACAAGAAGCAGCGTAATATTACTACTACTACTACTACTACTACTACTCTAATAATAATAATAATAATAATAATAATAATAATAAACCTGGACATTTTGTTAGGATACATGGCATCAACAGATATTAAATGAAAACCTGACTGCCTGACGGTCTCAGATCCCTCGCCATGTATTCTCCAGCCTCATCAGGCGTTATAGGAGAAGACTCAGAGCTGTTATCTTGGCAAAGGGTGGTGGAACAAAGTAAAAGGGTGCCAAAATTTGCTGCACAAATTTGAGTAAATTTGTGTTTTGTTTGCAATTGTTTGATATCCTTGAGAGCAGTGAATTTTTGTGGATTCTTTTAACAAAAGATCAAAAGGTAAAATAATAAAGATAATTTTTCACATCCATCTTTGCTCATATTTACAAAGGATGCCAATATTAATGGAGATATATATATTGGTGTAGTCTATATTCCTGCACTGTGCTGAAAAATAGTCCAAAGGATAAAATAGTCAGTTTTTAGTCAATTAAAAAGAAAATTTATTACAAATTTTATCATTAAAAAAAAAATAAATTCTGTTTATTCTAGTGAACATATGTTACCACATGCATTGGCAATGCTGTATAACATTAGATATATTCCTCTTTAAGAGTTCCCAGTTTTCTGTCCCTGCTATCTTTCAGTATTATTAATCTAGTATTATCCTACTAGTCATGATCAGAATGGGAAAGAAGCCAGATAATGAGCATACCTAACAAGAGCCAGCACCGTCTCTGAGGACACCGCTGGAGAGGGCGCCATGACGACCAACGGCTGTCCTAGCAACATCAGCTCCCAAAGCAACTGTATGTGAATGAGGACAGACTGGAAGCACCTGATCGGGTCAAAGGTCAACCGGGTCAGTTTAGAAGACTGTCTTTGAAGTAGGTCTTTATATTAAGCCTGTCAATCTATTCATTTTCTTAATCACAATTAATCACATACTCTCTGTGATTAATCTCATGGTAAATCATTTTGAGATTTCATGAAAAAACAAACTGTAATAGTGTGTGTGTGTGTGTGTGTGTGTGTGTGTGTGTGTGTGTGTGTGTGTGTGTGTGTGTGTGTGTGTATATATATATATATATATATATATATATATATATATATATATATATATATATATATATAAAAACAGACAGATATTGTCGGACATAAAAATAAATACAAATACTGTACATTTTCAGCGCAACAGCAAAAGTATCTTCTACCATCTCCAATGGTATAACTAAACTGGCAGATCATTGGTCTGCAACAGGCTCTGACATAATATCCTGATACTACAATAGATAACATAATTTACATTTATTCATTTAGCAGACACTTTTATCCAAAGCAACTTACAAATGAGGATAGATAATAGAATTAAACATGTGTGTTTCCACTGCTGTAATACCTACTCATCTACAATTATACACTTAATGACTGTTTAATAATGTTCAAACAAAGCAACAACATAACAACTGCCTGTGAGCTGTCTATGTAATGAATGGTCATACTGAGGTAGTTTTGGTCACTAAACAACCTCCACCTTAGTTATTGCCACTGTAGTCTGGAGCACTCGTGTGTTTGGTTGTTAAATGGTAGGTTAAACACGTCATACTTCTGTGGTACTTAAATTCCCCAATAGGGAGTGTTTTAGAAGAAAAGAACTCTGTAAACTCTCTTCTTCTTTATCGATTGTCTCAATTTTAATTTCTGTCCTATGCTAACTACACCCCCCCGCCCAAATGAATAAATACATAAATAAATACATAAATAAAAATAAAAATTTAAAAAAAAGGACAGGTGCTTAATAACCCGAATGCAGTAACAATACATTAGTATCATATACAGTACCTTAACAAAGAGTATGTTAATACAATTAAAAAAATACTGTGTTATTATTTTAAAATTAATCGTGTACATTAACATGTTAAAATCGACAGCCCTACCTTATATTTATTTCTGCTCAATTACCCATACAACAGATAAAACCATGCAGCCGCATACTTACTTGAAAAGATCCAGCTCATTTATGGTAGGGAGAACCATTGGAGAAGAGATCTGTTTCTACACACCACAAAAACAAAAATAGAAAAGGGAATCAAGCTTCCAACTACTGACTGCATCATTACACATGAAAAATGAACTCACACCTCCTTTTGTCCCTGTTGGCTAGGACTTCCTCCTGGTTTGTCATCTTTTGAAGGAATTCTGACCTGGAAGTAGAGCATTACACAAACATAATTTAAACCAACACATCAACTCAACCAACCAACCAACCAACAACACAACCAATCGCCCAACAACTCAAACAAAACAAACAACTACCCATCCACTCAACCAACCATGGGGCATTTCTAGAGTTTGATCACTACTGGTCCCCAAGAATTTTACAAAAGTACATAAAAATTTCTAGCGGGGTCTGGAGGCATGCCCCCCCGGGAAAAAATGTTTCACAAAACAGCACCAAAGCCTTCAATTCTGGTGACTAGTGACAATTCTGTAAGTGTATGTGAATGGGTGAATAAGACACAGTGTATAGGCGCATCTCAAAATATTAGACTATTGTGGAAAAGTGAATTTTTTCCCATAATTTAATTTAAAAAGTGGAACTTCCATATATTCTAGCCGTAATATCAAGATAAAAGAAAAAGGCTTGAAATATTTCACTTTATGTGTAAGGAATCTAGAATATATGAAAGTTCCACTTTTTGAATTATATTATGGGAAAAAAACAAACTTTTCCATGAGATTCTAATTTTTTGAGATGCACCTGTAAAGTGCTTTGCAGAACCGCTAAGGTTAAAAAGTGCTATACAAGTGCAGACCATTTACCATTCCATTAGTTCAATTTTACACTTTAATTTACTGTAAAGAGCTTTGCTCCCTGGTGACTGCCCTGGTAGTGGTTCAACAGTTAAGGCTCTGAGTTACTGATCAGACGGTCAGGGGCTCGAGCCCCAGCACTGCTAAGCTGCCACTATTGGACCATTGAGCAAGGCGCTTAATCCTCTCTGCTCCAGGGGAGCTGTATCATGGCTCTGACTCCAACTTCCTAACAACTTATGTGAAGAAAAGCATTTTGCTGTAATGTATACGTGACAAATAAAGGCTTCTTCTTCTTCTTCTTCTTAAAACTGTTTACTGTCTGGATGATGACAATGACAAACTCCATGTTTTTATACCTTATACCTGCCAACCCACCAACCCAAAACACCAACCAATCAATCAATTCGCCAACCTAACCGACCAACCAATTAACCCATCATCCCAACCAATCAACCAACCAACCAATCAACCAACCAACCAACCAACCCCCCCTCCCCTTCTTCCTTCCTTCCGCTTCAGATTTATCCTGTTCAGAATCGTAATGGATCCAGGGTCTATCCTGGGAACACTGGATGCCACTCACTTAGGAACAATTTAGGGAGTAGTCAATCCACTATAGCATGTTTTTGGGAGGTGGGACCTGGAGGAAACCCATGAGGACACATGCAGAACTCCGCACAGGCAATAACCCAAACTCAGGATTAAACTGAAGACCCTTAAGCCATGTGATGGCAATGCTACCCACTGCACCACTGTGCCATATCTTTATCTAATTTAACAGTTTCTAGTTTGATATTTTCTTCCATATTTGTCTGTATTCAAATTTTTTATTTTGTCATAGAATTTGTATTGGAAAATCGCATTTTACATATTATAACACCCCATCCAACAACCCCACCATACCCGGCCCCAACAAAATAACCACGGCTAAAACCAAAAGAAAGGGGAAACAAAAAACGACAACAAACAAACAAGCAGAAAAACAAAAACAAACAAATAAAGAGAAAAATACAGTAAGGTGATTAGTATTTACTGTCTACCGTCCATCAATCCAACTCCAGGGAGCGTACATCATTGAAGTAGGTGATAAATTGTTGCCATTTTCCCAAAAATTATTCACCCGTGCCTCTGTTATACTTGATTTTTTCAAGTTTTAAAAAGAAGATTCAGTCTTTAAGCCAGACTGATACAGAGGGGGGTTGTGGAGAGGTCCAAGACAGCAATAGTCTGCGCCGAGCAAGTAACGATGCAAAGGCCACAACACTAGCTTGTTTATGGTTCAGAGGCTGACGCTGAGATGGAACACCAAAGATGACAATTAAAGGACAGACATTTCATTTGATTTGATTTTAAGATCGTCGGACATAGTTTCGAAGAAAGAGTTCCAAAAGTTCTGCAGTTTGGGACAGAGTGCAAACATATGACTGCGGTTACAGAGCAAAAATTTGCATTTTTCACACGTCAGGAACATTGGGATATATTTTAGACAGTTTACTCCTAGAGAGGTGAGCTCTGTGGACCACTTCAAATTGTATGAAACTAAGTCTAGCACATGACGTGGTGGTACGTATATTATCTAACGCTCTGCCCCAGTAATCATCCTCAAGCTCCAGGCCCAATTCCTCTTCCCAAGCACTAATGGTTTTGATAATGTAAGAATCGTCCTGTGACCAGATCGTTGCATATATCCGTGAGGTAATGCCACCGTTATGAGGATTCAGCTTGAACACCTCTTCCCATGCAGACTTTGTAGGTAAGGAGGGTAAATTCAGATATAAAGCAAAAATGGGGTTAATAAATAATAGCAAACATTTTTCTTCATGTTAACCCTATTTCTATGTCCTGGAAAAATAGCACTGCTGGAAAAAGAAGTAATTTTTCATTCACAAATTATAACAACAAACAGCAATTTGCTTTATTCACCTCCTGAACCAGATGCTGTGTGGAACTTTCTGGAAAGCTTGCCAAAACCAAGAAACTTTTATTTAGGCTATACTTGACAACAATAACCATCTAATAATATTTGAACAGATTTACAGTTCTTGAGTGTTACTTGCAGAAAGTTCAGTAAAGTACCCTGGAGACATTATCAGGATCTGTTATAAAGCTGGATGCTGCTGCGAGTCAACACGGAGTCCTTTAAGCAGCATTTCATTCCACCTATTGTGCATCTGTATTCATATATATCTCTTTAGTCTATATAACGTACATGTATTCAGTTACATCCCACTTAAACAACACAAAATATGCCATTGCTATGGACAACATTTAAATAAGTATTTAAATGCTATTTTATATCAGTGATTCAGCATGAATCTAAACTACAAGCAAGCATGAAGGGTGAACCCAAACCTGCAAGATGACTCCCATCACAGGCAAACTGAGTGTCTGGCTTGGCACAGGTGGGGGCCACTGGTCAATCTCATTACACACTGCAACAGATTTACAACACATATTTGTGCTAGTTAATTACATTAAATAAATGTCTGCTAATCACTGTTCATCAGGCTGCTGTGTGAATAAATAAAACTTACAGTGCTGTATGAATGCACTTAACTAGTTAACTAGCTCGTTATATTTTATTACGGTATGTTAGCTACCATTTTAACCTAGTCAGTTAGGTTTCTGGGCATTCAAATCATGGGACCAGGCAAGCATATTAGAGCTCTCTCTAGCCCGGTAGCTATGTAATTTTTGACGTATAATATATTCATCATTGTATTATCATGTATGACACACAGTGCTAGATACTTGGTCATCCCATGTTCAAATGCCAGGCTACTGTTAGACTAATGGACTAACTGTACTCACCTGCCTCCAAACAAGGCTCTGACTTCTCAAAGTACTCAGGAGCAATGATCTGAAGTAGAGACTGGAACAAGTGAACATATGGCAGTCTGGACACCAGCACCAGAGACTAGGACAGAGAGTGAAATAGTTCCGTGTTTAGTTTTATTTACTGATATCATGCACAGATAGTACTGAGTGTGAGGAAAATAAAAATGCAATGTGTGAAATGGGTGTATAAATTCAATTAAAATGCATGTACAGTCAGCACCACAATTATTGGCACCTCTGGTAAATTAAACACGGTTAATTAGATTAATCTCATGCTGGAATAATAAGAATGTAGCCTTTAGTTGAAGTAAATGAAATAATAAACTAAAATAAATGTATCCTAGAAAAAAAAATGTGTGTCAAAAATAATATTTAATGTGTGTCACAATTATTGGCACCTCTATAAATCTTATGCACCTGAAGCAGGCTTTCAAATTACCTAGGCAGTGGGAAGGCAGAGCTCGAAATTATGATACAAATTGGGGGAAAAAACCATTGATGCCTCCATGTTCACCTTTTGTTAGCAAAAAGCTAGCCAGCTAACTGATGTATATTTTCATCCATTTTTTTCATGTTAGGGCATTAATTAAGAAGTTTAAACTCTGAGTAGTAATGAACATGTTCCCTGACAAATGTAAGCCAGGGCCTGGAACTCACTAAGCACTACTGAAAATCTGACTGTAACCAGGTTCTATGGACAGAAGAGACACAAACAGAACTTTGGCAGCAGTCAAGGTGGGTATGGCATAAAAAGAAGGACTGTTACACAGAAAATGACAGAATCCCCACTAAGTATGGTGAAGATATGGGGCTGTACCCTATTATGATAAGGCTGTACAAAATGCCAATAACAATATGTGATGCGATAAATCTGAGATTTTTTTGTGCAATATCAAATTTTCTAATTTATTTTAAAAACAATGTGTATGTACTAAAAACTACGTGATTAACCCAATCTCCCGCTGCTACAGTTTAATTGTGTTCATTCTGTAAGATCAGAACACAGCACAAAGTCAGCGCTGTGTCAGATTCTGATTCTCCAGCTGAATCCAACTCCCTTTAGTGTCCATGTACATTACAGGCTAAGCATATCCATGCTGCAATTTACTTGATATTTCTGTTGAGAATGTGCAATATTATGAATAGGCTACTGTGCGGAAGTCAGATTCTGTCAGGGAGTCAGAATTTGGCACTGATAGTAGAAAGCTAGTCTCTCTATCAGCTAACTGAAGAAAAAACTTTTCTCTCTGTCATGATCCGTCAAGTGTGCTGCTTGTGCAGTTCTTTGGAGTGAGATTACAAGCTGTCCATGGCACTCTGTATATTTTTGACAGTGATTATTACAAGCTTCGTAGCTCAAAGGCAACTGAAATGGCGCCTTATTTGGGAACCACATCTTTAGCGTTCCCGCTTGTCTGTTCATTTTTAAGGCAGATTACTCATTATGATAATTATTTTTAAAAAATCTATTAAATTAAATCTGCCACACTACAGCGGGGACTTTCAGCAGACTAATCATCAAAATCATATGTCCAAATCCACACAGAAATGTTTCAGTGCTTTGACATGGCCAACCCAGTCCCCTGACCTAAGCCCATTGAAAACCTGCCAGGTGAGCTGTCGAGGAGAATCGATCTTATTGAGAATTATAGGAGATGACTCTGGAAAAGGAAGGTAGAACAAAGTACTACATGCAACAGGATTGTGACACATGGCTTTGTTATTTATTTTCATAAAATCAATTTACTTCAATCTCTGTTTGAGATTAAGCCAATTCACCACAAATACTTTTTTAATAACCTTTTTTTTTTTTTTTTTTTTTTAAAAACAAACAAACAAAAACAACAACAACAAAAAACCCCAAACATCTTTACTAATGGTAAATAATTCTGGAACTTACTCCAGAATAATTTTCTCTATTTCAGTGGATTCTTCAGTTTGGTGCATTTGTGCCACTGTCATTCTCAAAACATGGCAGCCACTAAAACTATACACTACAACAACACAGACTGTAGATTTATTCATATTTATAACAAAGAAAGCAATCACTCAAAACTCAGGCACTGCTCTTTTCTTTGAACATGTAGTGATGCTGCTTTTTGTCTATTCATATAAATATATAAAAGCAAATATTCAGGAACAAACATGGAAAAAAGTGCACTACAAATAGCATACTCTTAAGCCGGTTCACACTGAACGATTTTGGCCACGATTTGGTCATCTGAAACAAATGGAGAGAATCCTAAAAGATTCCAAAGTAGTCTTTGATAGCTAGTTTGGCACGTTCCCCGACAGCAGATTAACGGCCATTGCGATCAAAATTTTTATCCGATTAAATTCTGCCAGTGTCAGAAGATTTGAGGTCTTGTAATGTGGCTTCTCCTAGTCTTCTTGCGTGTGTCTGTACTGTGGTACAGTCTGACATTTATGACAACTGAGATGCTACAGTGTGACGTGGCTTACAGCTTTCGTACAGTACAGAACAGTTAATTCGTACAGTCTTACAACAGTTGCAAAGGACTATTAAAAATCGCACAGTGTGCACCCGGCTTTAGACATAAACTAAATGCATTCAGGCCAGTAATGAAAAGATTCCTGCATGCAGCAGTAAAGGTTTATATCATCTCATGTACTCACCTTCTGAAAGTAGCCCCTTTTGACAGAGACATCCTTTACTTGTCTAAAGTACACATAGCCATAGAAGTGAGCCAGCTCTTTCTAACAAAAAGATAAAAATAGATCACTCAGTCACAAAGCTCTATGACAGATTCTGTTACATTTTTCTGTATATACTAATATATATTTTTTTGTAATACAATAGTTTTGCAATAACCTGCAGTATTAGTGGTGCTTCCTGGTTGTACGCATCATTCTCTCGAAACCATACGTCTCTCACTCGTCCCACAGACTGCCGCAGCCTAAAACTGAACTGTGTGTCCCCAAGGCATCCTGTTGGGAGACAAATTACACAACACATGACTTCAGCATAAAAAAGCAAAGCATTTGCACCGTAACACTGATAGGATCAGCACTGCTAACCCAAACCAGTAATATAACATCCTCTTACAGAACTACGTAAGATATAAAGTGAAACTCAAAGTCAAAAAAATTGGTCATCATTATTTATTGGACACAAAAATATTTTAATAGTACGTGTTCAAATATGTTCAAAATCTTTAATAACTTATTACATAGAACCTGTTTAACTTATTAATTTAATAAAAATACGATAAAACTTTGTTCATTGATTGCCTTTATCCCCTTTATTAAATACCTATAAATGCAGTTCATGTTTAAAAAAGGCTGAATGGCAAAATATAAATATAGCTGCAAGCAGCAACTGGCAGGCCCAAGCACCAAGGGTTTGCTTTATGAGTCAGTATTGACATGAGGAATATATTACACAACATTCTCGAACATATATGTGAACTTTGAGCAACAGTGCATGATGTATGGAGGACTTATGCAATACTTCCTGTTTGTCAGGTGTGACATGTTAATTGATCTCCTCACCATGGCAATGTTAAAGAGAAAAAATTACTTTCTTAGGAAGACCCATATGCCATATGGATGAAATCACAATTAATACTGATCTCCTCTAACATCGATCTCTCCTGTCCAAGTTCTCATCCGATGCTACAGCTGCTAAGACCTCCATCTACAAGCGAAAGCTGGAAACCTCTGCACATGATCCTCACAAGCACCACAACATCTTTTATTTTTCTTTTCTTAACCCCCTGCCCCATCCTTCACCCTCCTCCCTGACTGCTGATGAAGATCTGTAAAATATGCCAGTCTTTCGCTATTATCTCCATCTATACACATTCAGGATTCCCCTCCTCTTTCTTTGACATGTTTTTCTCCTCTCTCAAAAGAAGAGATCCTGCAAATGATCTTGTCCAGCACTCCCACCACCTGCCTGAAGGATCCCATCCCTTTCAAAATGCTCCAGACGATCACACTAACTCGTCCCATTCATGTCTTATTTCATTAATGATCTTATTAATGATATTATTAATCATCACCTGTGACATGGAGGGAATCCATGGCAGTCATCATGATGGTTAAAATGGCTGCCAACTATTAAGAATAATGCCTCAGGGTTGCTATTGAGCCCCCCAGGCCCCATCATTTAACATACATTGAAGTTTGCACATCAGTATTTAATGTAATGTCTTATTCCACACTTCCTGTTTGAGTGTCATCACATATTAGTCTATAACATTATCATGTCAACACTGTTTAAGATATCAATAGTTCCTTCATAATTTAACATTATGGTTATTTTCACATCATGTTGACCAAATTGGTTTTGAATCTGATTAACCCCTCTGGGAGAAATAATAAAAAGTTTGATTATAAGCCATCAAACATACCATCATTCATGATGAATTCTGACGAATACCATATGGAAGTACTTAAAAGTTTGCTGCCTGTCAAATCGAACAAAATCCAAAATGACTGGCTTCCTGTAGGTCAGAGTTAATGGATGTGATGGTGCAAATTGTTTGTTATATGAAGACTCATATGCCTATGAAATTTGGTACAAGTAGGGAAACTGGATACTCTTATTTAATATTTTATCTGGTCTAATCGTTTGCCAGAACTTGATATGTGACCCTGATATGTGTGCCATGCTTCGTGAGTTTATGAGCATATCAAGCAAATTAAAATGCAAAAATGTTTGGAAATAAATATATAAAATAAAATGAATATAGATGAAAGCAGTGAATGGAGGGTCTAAGCATCAAAAATGCAGCCACACTGGTTGTTCATAATCATAATAATTGAAGCCAAACCATGGTAAATGCTATCTAAAATCAATAAACTGTGTCATTTCCTGCGACCAGATGGCGCTATTACTATGTATAGGAGGTGCAATTACATTGTTGGTATGTTAAAGGAACGAGAAACATTACACAGTACATTAATACGCATCTGAAATATCAGCTCGGTTACATGATGTATTGTGGAATAATTAAAGAAGATTTTCTGTTTAGTGTCATGTCAGTAATAAATGAACTGCCACATCATCTCAACTGGTTCAATTCAAAACTTTGACTAAGCCACTCCAAAACTTTTATTTAGTTTATTTTTTAAATTTTTTTTAAGCCATTCAGAGGTGGACTTACTCCTATGCATTGGATAACGGTCATGCTGCACAATCCAGTTGTGCTTGAGTTTCAACTTATGGACTGAAGACCGGATATTCTCCTTTAGGATTTTCTGGTAGAGAGCAGAATTCATGTTTCCCTCAATTACAGCAAGTTGCCCAGGCCCGGAAACAGTAAACCATCCCCACACCATCACCCTGCCACCAACATGCTTGACCGTAGGTATGATGTTCTTTTGTGGAATTCTGTCTTTGGTTTACGACAGATGTAACGGGACCCCTGTGTATGAAACAGTTCCACTTTCGACTCATCAGTCCACAGAACATTCTCTCAAAAGGTTTGAGGATCATCAAGGTGTGTTTTGGCAAAATTCAGACATGGCTTAATGTTCTTCTGGGTTAGCAGTGGTTTTCACCTCACCATTCTTCCATGGATACCATTTTTGCCCAGTGTCACTACTATGCAGAGTTTTTCCATTTGGAGATAACGGCTCTCACTGTGGTTCTTTGGAGTCCCAGAGCCTTAGAAATAGCTTTGTAACCCTTCTCAGACCTTTGTATTTCAATCACCTCTTCCTCATCATTTTTGGAATTTCTTTCAACTTTGGCATAGTGTGTTACTGGGAAGACCGTTTAACCAACTTCATGCTGTCGAAAAATTTTATTTAAAGTGTTGATTTGATTGAATGCAGATTCACAGATTTTGGGAATTAGTAACTACAGGGGCAAATACATTTTCACACAGTCCCAGTTGGTATTGGAGAACTTTTTTGTTACAATAAATAACTATAATTTAAAAACTGTGTTTTGTGTTTACTCACATTGTCTTTGTTTAATCTTAGCTTTTGTTTTAATTTCTGAAACAATTTAGTATGAGATATACACAAAAAAAGAAGAAATCAGGATGGGACAAATACTTTTTCACAGCACTGTACTGTTGTCCCAAACAAACAAAATGATTTGGCATAGTCGACCAGGTAACATGCCTTTATGGGTTTGGACCCTTGGAACTAGTCACAGCCTTTCGAAGGAAGCAAAGCATCTTTGTTGGATCTGTGGCTCCCCTACAAGCCAGACGTTAATCTTACACTCAAGATCCCTCTTATAAGCTAATACAAGATGCCTAACCAGGTCTCTCTAAAGACTGGATGACAGTGGTTCAATTAACAGATTGTATGTTCATCTGCTATGGGGAAAAGACACATGGAGCTCCCTAGTCTGAACAGAAACTGGCCCCCTAAGTGGTGGGCCAGCATTTTGGTTTACAGGCGGGTCTGATGCCAGACCCCTATCAGGACATGCAACTCTATGAGGAACATCTCCTGCTCATGGGTATTACTTAGAGGCATGCCGAATCTGGAAATCTGTGTTGCTGCTACTTGTGTGATACAAGATTAAAATCACCTATTCCGGTAGTCTGAGTATGGCAGACATCTCTGAACAGCTTTCCAATCAGTCCTAGAATGGGTTGGTTCCTCATGACACTGTAGCATGAGTTATTCTTATCACAGCTGATGGTTGAGGGGTGAAATAGAATAGAACTGATGTATGTAACTGTAGCTCTACGAACACTAGATAATCACCAGGATTCCCTGTCGTTCAAAACCACGGGGAACTCAGCAAGAATGTTACAGGTAGCAATGGCTGTATGATAACAGGTTTCAAACAAACACCAAGTCATTTGGTCATTTCATAACCTGGTATGCTGATGTCTAGGCATGCATATACAGGCACACAAAAAGGTGTCCAGGTGATTCTCACCATCCCTGTTGGTGCCCATAGAATCAGAGCTACACATGTAAATAGTCTTTTTAGCATTGGTTCATTAGAAACATTTATTATATGATGTTACTTTGTGAAAATTACGGTATATTTGGTAATGGAAGTCATGATTTTGACTACCTGTTTTCATTTTGGTATTGGGCTGCTTTTGTATCACAGATCTGACAATTCTGCTCATAACTGAACTTACCTGAAAATGAGTCAGGAAAGGATAAGTAGCATATGCTTGTTTTCTGAAGGCGGAAAAAAATTAATACTTTAAACACATAGAATAGTGTAGCTAATTAGTCATGATCATAAAACTGCACATACATCAAGCACTTACCTCCTTCTCTGTAAGCTTAGCATCATGTGGGTAGATCAACTATGAGAAGAAACAAAAGGCAAACACTGTTGTAACAGATGCTAGTAAACTATACTATCTGGAATGATAGGCAGTCAATGTATTTTACAACAATATATAATCAATATATTTTTCAATGAAACAATCTGATATGAAATGGCAAAATGTGCTTCATTTATTTATTTAGCCTCATTTGTAACTCTGCTATGGCTGAATCCCTACATAAAGGCAGTCCATGGGGAGTAAAACAATGCAAATTGACATTGGGCCAATGTCAACCCAACTTCAGCCATTCCATTTGGTTAAGTGCCAAAATTATGTCTGTTGGGGCAATGCTAAGACTTAGCCACCAGACTTTCAGCAAACATTAACCATTCTGTTGGGTCAACACTGGTCACCAATACTGGCCCAAAATTATTTTATATACCAGGACAACACTGGGCCAACAGGCTTTTAGCCAGCTTTAAAATCCACCTTGCCAATGTTGGGCCAACGTCAGACAACGTTAACTGAAAATCATTCATTCTCTTGTCAAATGCTGGTTCAACTCTAATCCACCATTAAATCTACTTTGCCCAAAGTGGGCCACAATTTCATCAGTCAAAATTAGATTCAAACAAGTGTGCACTGCACCAAAACAAATTCAAATTAAAACAAATAAAATTAAAACAAATAATTAAAAAAAATCTAAAATCAATTGCAAAGTCTGTGGTTCCGTGTTCAGAATGGATGCACTGTTAGAGCAACAAGGAAAAGGGAAACGCAAATGATCACTAGAAACAACTGCTTGTGATTTACATTTCACTTTCCACTTTGCCTTTTCATTTTCAAGTTCACCCAATATGCTAAGTAGCTATGGGCATAGGCCACACCTACTCCTGTTTCTACTCTGAATGCTGAGCTAAATAAATGAAAACAATACAGAGGACAGGAGTGCAGCTTACAGCAGCAGGCAGGAAATGGCTAAAGGAAATTAATGCATTAAGCAGGTTGTCAGAATGAAGATTTTGTTTTATTAAAATATGAAGTAGGTTTTGAGATATCCAAGTTCTCACTGAAACTGGAGTGGATTGCAGAAATTACTATGTGGTCTCGCCATCACACACTGAATTTCTTAATCTTGCCATCAGATGCTGATGTTCCACTCAAATGCTGTTTAACGATGTCCCCAAGAACTTTAGGAAGCTCCTTCACCTTCACCAGGATGCCACCCAATGGCAACCTCTTTTATAATGACACCGGCACAGTTTGCACAAGAATCTTTTTTGCAACAGTTATAAATTCTTTTTCTAAAAATTTCATTATTTTAAATTTCAAGTGCATACTTCAAAAGGTAGGCAGAGTGCAACATCAGGACCAACCTGCTCTCCCTCCAGGACCTGTACACGTCCCGTGTAAGGAAACTGAATAATGAAGGACCCCTCACACTCCATACACAGCCTGATCAGACTCCTACCCTCTGGCAGGTGCAACAGACTAATCAAGACAAGAAATTCCATGCACCAGAATTGTTTTTTCCCCAGCAGCTACAAAGATTATAAACACCCTCCCATAAACCTCAATTAATTCCCTATTTATTACATTTACACTACACCTTTTTGCCTTTCTTTGTTCAATATCATATACACGTGCAATACCAATACCATGTACAATTTATTTATTTACTGTGCAATCCACCTACTGTTTTCCAAGACAGTGGTTTCCAAAGTGGGGGCCTCAACAATTTGGTGCGAAAAATAAATTCTCCTCTCAGACAACCACACACACACACACACACACACACACACACAATCAATTCCTAATGTAATGTAATGTAAAGATGTAAGATGTAATTATTAATAAAAAAAAAAAAGGTGGATATATTTAGAAGTCTGTATTTTTAATGTGTTTTAAAGACATCTTGCAAAAGGGGGGCCTCGGTCAAATGCTAAAGCCATTTGGGGGGCCTTGCCCTGGAAAAGTTTGGGAACCACTGTTCTAAGAAACTGAACAATCACTGCACTATAATATGACTTAATATGTGTTAAGTGTTCTGTGTGAATGGTTTTTAAGAATGTCTTATGTTTGCAGTGTGTCCTGTGTACGTGGTCATTAGATTATGTTATGCTTGCACTTTACGGTAGTTGTCGCTAGGTTTTTTATTACTATATTTTGTGTTTTTGTTTGTGCAAGTGTGCACTATAGGATCACTATACACCAGCAACAAATTTTTGTATGCTCAGTCGTACTTTGACATGGTCCGGGCCGGAGCTCCTGTGCATTTCCCTGTGTTTCCCTGTTTTCCTTGTGTTTCCAGTGTTTTCTCTCTCTTGTTTCTGTTTGTGTGCATGTGTGTCTGAGCGTAGCACTCCACTTCACGCCTCGCCTGTTTGCAGCATTGATCACACCTGTTTCTTATCTACTCATCTAATATCTACAGCGTATATAAATCCTTCAGCCACTCATTGCCAGATTGTTCTGGCTTCAGTGCCTTACACTTCCGGCTTTCCTCGCTTTTGATTTCCGTGGATATTGTCTAGTGATTTTCCTGTCGTGTATCCTGTTGCTCATTCTGTGTTTTTTTCTTCACGTTCCAGGTTCACTGCTCACCCAATCCTCGGCTCACAGCTGGCTCACTTCCTTCTATGCCCAGCCCCACCTCACCTTCCTCGTGGCTTCCTCATGATATAAAACCCCTTTAACCTTGTACTGAGTCCGTGTTCTGCTTCTGGGTCCTCTCGTTCCTGTATTCTTAACAGAACAATCCGGCCATCATGGAACCAGCTCCCCCTCATTCAGCCCTGGGGGAGGAGGGAAGGGAAGGAGGCTGCCAAATGCCTGCTCTCCCTCCGCCAAGGGTCCCACAGTGTGGCACCCTACCATCCAGCCGGCTGTATAATCTGTCCCATCCGGACAGAGAGGCCATGAAAAAATATATACAAATGACTCCCTCGCAGCCGGTATCATCCGAACTTCCTCCTTCCTCATGGGCACCAGCTTCTTCTTTGTGGTCAAAAAAGGTAAGTACCTCTGTCCTTGTATTGATTACCAGGGCCTGAATAGCATCATGGTAAAAAAACAAGTACTCCCCTGCTTCTCTTTATTTCTGCCTTCGAGCACCTGCACGGATCCACCACTTTTACCAAATTGGACCTGCAGAACGTGTACCATCTGGTCAGGATCAGAGAGGGGGATGAATGGAAGATGGTGTTTAACACCCCGCTGGGCCACTTCGAATACTTGGTCGGCTTCACCAGCTCCAGCAGCCTTCCAAGCCCTCGTCAATGACATACTCCGAGACTTCCTGAACGGATCTGTTTTTGTGTACCTGGATGACATCTTGATTTTCTCTTGAACGCCAACCGAGCACACTAATCACAAGGTCCTGGCCCACATGGCACCACAACCTTGGGCA